>NW_015162540.1:138279-169120 GCF_001447785.1 Gekko japonicus | reverse complement strand
TTGTTCTTGATGTTTTTCTATTTTATTGACCTTTTTCTTAATTTTTTGCGTATCTTCCGTTGATACCAGACATTTCTTTGCAATTTCCTCCATATTCTTTGCTGTTTCAGTCATTTGCTTCTGCTGGCTGCTAAGCACGCTTTCCATGCTTGTCAATTGTTTCTGCTGGTTGCCAAGGACGCTTTCCATACCTGACAACGTTTGATTTATTTTTTGCATTTGCTCCAGCAGAGGGCGCAGAAGTTCACTGTCTTGCTGATTGACAGCTGACTCCGGAGGGCGGGGATTAGTGCCGGAAGTCCCTCCTGCCTTCTTCACAAATTTCTCCGGCAACTTTTTCTGCCCCGACCCTTTGTTATCACTTTTTGGTCTGCTAGACACGGTCTCAATTTCATCTATAATCCAAGATTCGCTGCTTCTTGTTATAAACACTGTCCCTTTAAAAGTACCACCACATTTAGAGCCGTTCCTGTCGAATATCCCACTTTAGCCAGCAGATGGCACCCGATTTTATGCTGTAGGAAGAGTCTATGGTTAGGTCACCTGACCTAGCCCTCCGTTTTTCTTCTTCCTGAGAGAAGCTTGCGTCCCACCTCCCTCAAAGCCTCCGATCGCCATCTTGGAGGGTTGTTTACATTTACCGATTAAAGTTGCCAAAGTCTCAAAGGTCTGTAAATGCTTTTATTGGAAAATTTCTCTGATCTAGTCCTTCTACTGTAATCCATTGCCACTGTTAGCTCAGTCTCCCATCGTCCCACTTTGTTCAATCGCTTGAGGGGGTAGGGCGTCCCCTCCCCCTTCCCGCTTTAATTTGTGGGGGCTTCACAACAGGGCTCCGATGTCTCACTTTAACTTAAACTCACTCATCCGTCTTCAAAAACAATCCAACAGGTCTCCCTGGGGTCTCGCTAGGCAGAGTAGAATCGCCAAACCTTCATACGCTTGTCCTGGTGGTCACTTTGAGTCCAATACTGGGAATCAGGGCAGGACCTTCGGGGCAGAAAGTAGTCCCCCTGTACTGGCTGTCAGCCGGAGGAGGGGCTCTCCAAAGCCTATGGGCTCCATGGGGGAGCACGCACAATTGCACTCCCTCCTACTCTCCGATTCATGGCACACATCTCTCGGAGTAGCGAGAAGATGTGGCCATCGCTGAAGCACCGAAAACCGGAAGCCCCCTACCCCACCTTCCTGAGTAGATGTAAATTACCTGCCTACCGTTTTTCTTCTCACATTGACACAGAGAGTACTCCATCTTTATGTGTTATACCTCTGAGGATCATGAATTATTCATGAGGGTTTTTCTGTGCAGGCAATAAACTTGCACTGCACTAAATAATTCACAAAGTTACTTAGAAAAATTATTAGGGACTGTACTCTATGCTACTGTGTATAGCTTGTTGAAACGGGTCCTACTGTGGAATTTCGCATCATTTAAAGTATTGCGTCAAGACTTACACTTTGCTTCAGTTCTGTTTTTAGACTTCTGGTTGGTTCTTCAACCCTGATTCTATTGCATTATTTATTAAATGTCCCATCCGTCAATTGTATTGACTTGCTCTGTGTAATCCGTCTGGAGTCCAAGTGAGAAAGGTGGACTATGAATAACGTGGACAAGGAAATAAATCAACTGACAACATTGCTGGTGTTTATTTTTTCTTTCTTTCTAACTTTCAGAAACAGAATACAAAGCAGCTGCAAGATGTGCATTTAAACCCTACTGAAATCACTCATCTCATATGCACCATATATTAACTCTCAATTAGACTTACACATACATAATTTGTTCTAGCATGTGAGCCCTGTATCCGTATCTTTTTTATGACTATGCTCAGTTATCTGAAAATTTGAACCAGGTCACAGAACTAACAATCTCACAGTGCCCTCCTGCTGAGAACACTTTCCTGGAAGTAAGCCTTGTCAAATCTACCTGAGTAGGATTCAGAGCAGACCTGTTTAGGGTGGCACCATTAGTTGAGTCCTCAGAGTAGTTTAAATGAGTCCGGAGTTGCTTTGGTGAACTTGACATACCACTGTAGGAGCCAGTGAGATGCTTCCGGGTAGACAGTAGAAAATGTTTATCTTGATTTGGAACAAGAAAGGATGAAATGGCATCTAGCCTTATGGATTATTTTAAAAATTGCTGTAAACATTGTGTGGCTCTTTATTCCCTTTGCATTCATTTCTTGAATTTTTTCTATACTGATATATTTTTAAGTAAAAGACAGTTTATATATAGCTTGGTAACTCACGCAAGTACTATAGGATGTTATATGCCCAGCTAGCGTGGTGTGGTGGTTAAGAGTGGCGGACTCTAATCTGTAGAGCTGGGTTTGATTCCCCACTTCTCCTCCACATGGAGCCTGCTGGGTGACCTTGGGCCAGTCACAGTTCTCTCAGAACCACCTACCTCAGAAGGTCCCTGTTCTGGGGAGAGGAAGCGAAGCTGCTCTGAGACTCCTTAGGGTAGAGAAAAGCAGGGTGTAAACACCAGCTCTTCTTTTTCTTCCCTCACACAAACATGAACAACTCTGCATGCATCAGCTATCCATATACAGATACAACTTAAATGCAACCCTGCACAGAGTTACTCCATTGAAAACAATGGACTTAGACTGGAGTAACTCAATATCGGTTTGCACTGTCAGTAACTGCATGAATTAGCTGGGTGGTTTTTTTTAAATTGCCTTCTGCTTCCAATTCCATTCATTTATTCGACCTCTCCATGGAATTTTCCCCTCTGGTGATATTTTAATTTCCAACTACAGTTCACTTTGGAATATTAACAGAGCAATCCTGAGCCACGGCCACCACGAACCTAGGGTGGTGCTAGTCTATTCCCTAAGGGCATAATTTATGCAGCGGCCAGCAGACAAAGTCAGTGTGTTTGCAGTGTTTCTGTTCATAACCTGGGTAGCATCTATAGCAGGGGTGGCCAAACTGTGGCTCGGGAGCCACATGCGGCTCTTTCACACCTATTGTGCGGCTCCTGACAGGGCGGCTGTGGAAGCTAAATATCATTCGCAAACAAGAAGAAGAAGAAGAAGAAGAAGAGGAGGAGGAGGAGGAGGAGGAGGAGATTGGATTTATACCCCGCCCTTCACTTGGAGTCTCAGAGCAGCTTACAAACTCATTTCCCTTCCCCTCCCCACAACAGACACCCTGTGAGGTGGGCGG
This sequence comes from Gekko japonicus, assembly GCF_001447785.1. NCBI lineage: Eukaryota > Metazoa > Chordata > Lepidosauria > Squamata > Gekkonidae > Gekko > Gekko japonicus. The sequence goes on along the minus strand of NW_015162540.1, from coordinate 165,946 downwards.
GGCTGAGAGAACTCTGACACAAACTGCTCTTTTTCAAGGACAGCTGTGCCAGGGCTTGTGACTGACCCAAGGTCACATCAGCAGGTGCAAGTGGAGGAGTGTGGAATCAAACCCGGTTCTCCCAGATTAGAGTCCGCGCACTTAACCACTACACTACACTACACAACACAACAAACATCATTGGACAAATAAATATCATTATCAATATCTGCTTTTACCTCTTTTGTTACTATTTATGGCAGTCTCATTTAATGTTAATAAAAAGCAAATTTGCATATTTACCTGTAAAAGGTGCAATATCTGTTCATGTCTTGCGGCTCTCAAACATCTGACGTTTATTCTATGTGGCTCTGACGTCAAGCGAGTTTGGCCACCCCTGGTCTATAGCAACTGTGCTGTGGGAGTCAGTGGAGGCATTGTGTGAAGGAGATGGCACTATGATGGACAGGTCTGCCAGAACCAATCAGGGTGGGGTGGGAGTGGAGTCCAGCATCCATCTCAGGCAGGGGGTGGAGAGGGGCGGGCCACGGGAGCTGTAGGAGTTGTGCTCGTCTCCAGTAGGACACCCTTCACTCACTTAAGGGGCCCAACTCCTGTCAGCAGATCTGGGCACCTGATCGTGGGGGAAGGGTTCGAGCTGTCTGTTGCCAAGGGCACGTGCGCGTTTTTTAAGGTTGTAATCAGTGTTCCCTCTAAGCTGAGTGAGTGTGAGCCAGCTCACCGTTTTTTAGCCTCCGGCTCACACCTTTTTGTCTTCGCTCAGGAAGGCTGGCTCCAGAGCAAACTAATTTAGGCAGCAGCCAAATTACATGCTCACAACTTTAATGCCAGTGGCTCACAAAGTAGAATTTTTGCTCACAAGACTCCACAGCTTAGAGGGAGCGTTGGTTGTAATCACCGAGAGCCTGCTTGTGGGGTGGGCGATTCATGTCTAATTCATTAATTAACTGCGAAGTCTCAAAGCGGCTTACAATCGCCTTCCCTTCCCCTCCCCAACAACAGGCCCCTTGTGAGGGAAGTGGGGCTGAGAGAGTTCTGAGAGGACGGTGACTGGCCCAAGGCTCCATGTGGCTTCATGTGGAGGAGGAGTGGCAAATCAATCCCAGCTCTCCAGATTAGAGTCCACAGCTCTTAGCCACTGTGCCACGCTGGCAGGACCATGGTGCCTGGCAAGGCGGGGAACTCTGAATCCCTGATTGAAACCCCAAATCACACACTCTCCATTTAGTGACAGTTGGGAAACCAGACAAGAAAACACAAGGAGCTTATTTCCACACACACATTAAGGCAAACTACTGCCCAGGGGGTGTTTGATTGGGAAAACAATGTGGAGGGAGGAAGAAAATTAAACTCTTCAGGAGGAGGAGGAGGAGGAGATTGGATTTATACCCTACCCTTCACTTGGAGTCTCAAAGTGGCTTACGATCTCCTTTCCCTTCCCCTCCCCACCACAGAAACCCTGTGAGGTAGGTGGGGCTGAGAGAGCTCTGACTGAGAACTGCTCTTGAGAGAACAGCTCTGAAATAACTTGTGACTGACCCAAGGTCACACCAGCAGCTGCATGTGGGGGAGTGGGGAATCAAACCCAGTTCTCCCAGATTAGAGTCTACGCTCCTAGCCACAAACCAAACTGGCTCTCGATGCCATAGCCTTGATTCAGCGGGGCCAATAGAAGCTCATCCATTTCTAGCAGGCATTGACTTACACTTTCATGTTCTTGCACCAGAGTCCCGGTCTGAATCAACACCCAAATACTTGTTATATAAAGAGAAGGAAACAAGCATCAGATAATGGAATTGATAACTCCCAGATACACTTTTAGAAGTAAGGAACAAATAATACTGGATTATATACATCATAGGTTATGAGTAATAGAAGATGCTATATACTAGCAGAAATATTTTGTGTGAAGAAGTCTGTTTAAAAGAATGTGTGTCTGTGTATTTATATACATAATAGAGGTTTACAAGATTATGCATGAGATACTTTGGCCACCCAATGAGAAGGGAGCACTCACTGGAGAAGACCCTGATGCTGGGAAAGATTGAAGATCAAAGAAGACGGGGACAGCAAAGGATGAGATTGTTAGACAGTGTCATCGATGCAACGAACATGAAATTGAGCAAACTTCAGAGGATGGCGGAAGACCGGAAGGCCTGGCGGGAGCTGATCCATGGGGTCGCGAAGAGTCGGACTCAACTGTGCGACTGAACAACAACAAGAGCAGGTAGAAAAAGAAGTACCTTTCTCCCTTTCTCACAATACAAGAACTCCTGGATAATGAAATTAATGAGCAGTAAGCTTAGAACAGATAAAAGGAAGTACTTCTTCACCCAAAGAGTGATTAACATGTGGAATTCACTGCCACGAGAAGTGGTGGTGGCCACAAGCATAGACAGTTTCAGGAGGGGATTGGATAAACATATGGAGCAGAGGTCCATTGCTGGCTATTAGCACATAGGTGGAACACTAATGTCTGAGACAGTCATAGAATCATAGAATCCTAGAGCTGGAAGGGACCTCCATGGCCATCTAGTCCAGCCCCCCGCACAATGCAGGAAATTCACAAATACCTCCTCCCCACACCCTCAGTGACCCTTGCTCCATGCCCAAAAGATGGCAAAAGAAACCCTCCAGGACCCCTGGCCAACCTGGCCTGGAGAAAAATTGCTTCCTGACACCCAAGTGGCGATCAGCATTCCCCTGGGTATGTAAGAAAGGGCTACAGGAACTAAGCACTGATGCAACCCTTCCTGCCCCCTCTTCTCATGATCAGCCTAAGTTCACAGTTCAATGGTGCTCTGCATTCTTGGTGCTAGAGGGACAACAGCAGGAGAGCTTCTGGAGTTCTGGCCCCATGCTTGCTTCAGCAACACATATACTAAAATTGGAGTCCTGGCCCCGCTGGTGGACCTCCTGATGGCACCTGGGTTTTGGCCACTGTGGGGGCGTTTCAGATGGGGCGTTTCAGCCGGCATAAACTGTAGCGGTTGGAACTGGTGCAGTTTATGCTGGCTGAAACGCGATCACACTTACCTCCCTCACAGCGGAGCCCATCGCTGTATGCCCGTTCACATGCTGCGGGCGTCGGCGTTATTTTTTTATTATTTTTTTAAAAAACACAACTCAATTGAGCATGCACATAGGCAGCCATCCACAGAATGGCGATCTTTTTGCATGCTCAAAACACCCCATATTACATTTAAAGTTTAAAGGTAAGGATTTACCTTTAAAGTTTAAAGCCCAAACTGGCCTCCCTGAAGTCCCGGACTCCTCTGAAATGTTAAACTAGGGGCCTTTTCTTTTTCTTTTTAAAACAAACGCTGGGGTGAAGCTTCGCCCAAGCGCATATCGACAACCTAAAAAAAAAATGGTGGGCAAAAATCGGAAGCCTCGGGCTTCCGAACGGAAGTGGCTAGACACCGGTGGAGAGCGATCAGACGGGGGTAAACCGATTACAACCGTTGCACTCAGGATACCACCACTTGGGGACCTAGTGGCAGAGTACAACGGTTTAAAGGGCTTGGCAACGGTTAGGGACGGAAGGCAGATGTTCTACGTGTGAACGCCGATAAGTTCACCGATTGCAACCGGCACCTATTCCGTTGCAAATGCCCTGTCTGAACGCACCCAGAGTGTTGGACTGGATAGGCCATTGACCTGATCCAACATGGTTTCTCTTATGTTCTTACAACTTCAAATCTAGGAAAATTCTGGTAGCCATGTCCATTATAGCTCTATCAAAACAACAACAACAACAACAACCACCCAGTATCTTTACTGACATTCTTTTAAAAATTTCAACTAGACAGATTATGTATGTAATTAAACCTGCTAATCCTGGTGAAAACCTGAGTGCCCATTAACTGACCACATGCCAGATGTTACAGAGAACTCAGATGTGAAGGTTTCCAGTCATCCCTGGATGTCAAAAATAATTCCGTGTGGACTTGGATCATTGTCAAGATTTATGAATGAGCATTGTTCCAGTTGGAACTTCTTTAGTAAAGCTCGGACTACACATCCTTGACAGAAATCCTTGCCCATGCCTTGTTCCCATAAGATTAAGTTTAGTATGAAAGTCTGTTTCCTAAAGGGGATCCATTCTCTTAACCTGGAATCATGTATCATTTTAAATCACCATCACAAAGGAGTGGTGTATTGTTTTCCTCTTTTGCTCCAAATGTTAAAACAAAAATTAAAAACATAAATCATAAAATGCTTGATTTCTTTCAAAGCGGAGCAGATTGGTACAATTAAAACCGCACAAAAATCCAGCTCTTCTACAGTCGCATGAAACTACTTGGCAAAGGTTACATACAACAGTATACAGTGAACTATTTTACAGTTCCCAGTGATGAAATATAATTAATTGATCATCATACCCTGTTTCATATTTGGATATTGACGAGGGCTTACTATTATGATTAGATCTTTCTGTCAGAAGACCGTTCCTAGCAACATCGAGGCTGAATTCTTTTCTCTTTTGCCTCAGACTACTGGTTGATCTGGACTTGCAATTTTTCATTCTTCCTCATTCCATTTTGTCTTTCCTTTCAACGATAGCTCAGATTTTCAAGGTAGGGTCACCAGAAAATAGTTTTCAAACCCATTTCTCTTCTACCATGGAGCTGGTGAACCAGCGGGCCCACTGCAACTAATTTACGGGGACACAGGAAGATCCATGACAGCCAGGGTCACAAAGAGTTCACCCCCTCTTCTTTATATACATTTGAACACATGCAGAGAAATATCTGATTGCACTAATAGCTTTTATTACTTTTAACATGTACTCACTTAGCCAAACAGGTGAAACTGATTTATGCCAGGTTTTTTATGAGCCCAAAGGCCAGGCGAGCGAACCAGATTCCCCCCCCCCCGTACATGTGTGACAAGGGCCCCAGCGTCTCCTGGTTCTCATCCCAGTTTGAAATTTGTGAGAAAATTCAATTTGAGTGAGCACCCTCCCCCCCACACCCCGACTCCGAGGCGAGCTCGCGGCCACCTGAATCAAAACCAGATGTACTTATCAGGCCTAAAGATAACAAATTGCAGCTTGAGATCTTGTCGACGGCAGACCACCGGAGCACGGGTTACAAAACTCACTCGACGCGTGAAATTCTAGTCCAAATGCATATTAATGCTCAGCAGATCGCAAGCCAGGTCTCTTCTAATTTTTGTGTGTGTCAGTTCTGCAAAACATTCCTGCATTATAAACTGGTCATCTGAGACTGTTTAAGTCAAAGCCAAAGGCTCCGTTGCCCTCCGAGTGTCCCCCCCCATTCCTTTCTACCCCTGAGCTGACAAAGACTGGTATTTTCGAGTTGGTCTGTAGAAGGAGATGGCTTGTTTTGGCAAGGAAAGCAGGTGCCTTCCCAAGCTCTGAGATCTGGAGTGTCAGCAGTGACCCCAGGTCTTGGGTGGCCAACTTCACGCTTACATTTCCCCTGTGTCAGCTGATACACCTACCACCCACACACTGAAAGATTCCAGCAAGTTCAGAAACTTTCAAAGGAAGCTGACCTTTCACTCCTCCCTCTTCTGCCCCGCCAGCCCATTCCTCCAGTCCCTTTGGAACAGCGAGGGCATATTAAGAACCTTCGGCTTTCGCTTCGTATAAACAGCCGGACAGAGAGAGCATTTGAAAACTCAGCCCGTGTAACATTAGCTTTGTGAAGATTATTAAAAATATGGCCATGTCAACAAATGATGCACCAAATCTTTAGAATTTCTCTTCTGCGCCCTTGTCTAAAGAGAAGGCTGCTGGGGATTAACTGGATATTTTTGCACACAAATCTTATTTGGGGCTCTCACACAGATGGTGTTCATTTCAGAGCTGCAGTGATCCATGCTCCTGTTACCGTTTTGCCATTGTCTTTGGGGTGTTGATGTTATTGCATTATTGTCCTGCCAGATTTTTCAGGGACACTCTGAGCTCTTGACCAATGTTCCCTCTAAGATGAGTTAATGTGAGCTAACTCACATTTTTTTAGCCTCCGGCTCACAGATTTTGGTCAGGAAGGATGGTTCCAAAGCAAACTGATTTATGCAGCAGCCAAATCACTCGCCCACAACTTTAATGCTGGTAGCTCACAAAGCAGAATTTTTGCTCACAAGCTTAGAGGGAACATTGCTCTTGACCCTACTGAGAAAGGGCCCCTTTCAAAGTAGAAATGGACTTCCATCCACTCTCATTGCTTGCTGGTGGAACTTTATGAACAGTGAGGTCTGACCCCTAAGCATGTCTACTCACAAGAAAGCCAACTTTTTCATAGTACTTTTCTAGAATGCTGGAACTTTACCGAATGAATAATTAAAGGGTGGAATTCGCAGCCAGTGGATGTAGTGATGGCCAACAGCATAAATGACTTTAAAAGGGGATTAGCTAGAATCATGAAGAACAGGTCCATCAACGTCTACTAGCCATGGTGAATAAAAGGAATCTACACATCCAGAGACAGTGAATCTCTGAACACCAGAGGAGGCAACATTGGGGGGAGACATTGGTCTCTGGCCCTACACAGCAGTGGGCTAGCCACTGTGCGAAACAGATTACTGGATGAAAAGTATGCATACGGAGAGTGATTTCAGCTAAGCATACCTTTATTTAGTCAGGAACAAAGACACCTTAACTGGCTCGCAGGCCGGCTTATATTCCCGCAGAGAAATCCACCACCAAACACCCCCCCCCCCACTCCCAATAGGCTATTTACAATGCCCAAGAGACCTATTGGCCTCTTGGCCTGGGACCTAGTCCTTCATTGGGCCTGGCTAGGATCCTACTGGCCCATTGTCTTTTGGCATGAAGCTAGTGGTGTTTGTGCCTGGGCAAGTCCAGGCATGCCCGGCCCTGACAGGGCCTGATACACTACACTGGACTAGATGGTCTTATCCAGCAGGGCTCTTGTCATGCCCTGAACTAAATTCAGTATTGTGAGGCTTTCTTCTAACTAAATTTTCTTGGGATTACAGTCTAAAACTGCTGCAGTACTACCAGGGCTCTTTTTGTAGAAAAAGCCCAGCAGGAACTTATTAGCATAATAGGCCACACCGAACAACAGGAACTCGTTAGGATATTGGGCCACACCCCTGACAGCACAGCTCATTAGCACATTAGACCACAGTGTGGTTATCCAGCCACACCCACCTTTTGCTTCTTATTCTTACCTTGTTTGTTGTCAAAATCTAGGGCTCTTTTTGTAGCAGGGACTCTTTTGCATGTTAGGCCACACACCCTTGATGTAGCCAATCCTAATGAGTTTCTGCTGTTGGGTGTGGCCTATTATGCTAATGAGTTCCTGCTGGGCGTGGCCAACTTGGGAGCCAGCCAGAACTCCGTTCCTGTGCGTTCCTGCCCAAAAATAGCCCTGGTACTAACCATGTGTGCCAAAACTAGACATATATCCCACTGATTGACCACGGTGAAACTTCTACATGTGTCAAAACAAATGGTGTGTCATTTGTTGCTACATATAGTTTCAACGTACAGAACTGAACACGTGAAGTTACCTTACACTGAATCAGCCCCTCAGTCCATCCCAGGGCAGTACATTTTACTCAGACTGGCAGCAGCTCTCCAGGGTCTCAGGCAGAGGGGTCTTTCATATCACCTCTGCCTTGTCCCTTCAACTGGAAATGCTGGGGATTGAACCTGTAACCTTCTGCATGCCAAGCAGATACTGTGCCAATGAGCCATGGTCCCTCCCTTAGAATTAGAACTATACAAGTGGGGTGTAATGTATTCAAAGCTGCCTTGAATGCAATGTTGGGAAACATCTAACTAAACTGTAATGTTGAGCTTTGTCCTGGGCTAGGATCCAAATCCATCCAATAGAATTGCTAGCCCAGGAAGTAACAAGCCAATCACTTCATGCAAGCTCCCCAAGCGGGAAATAATGTGATTGGACCTTATCTCGGCAACCTCATAGGTTGTTATGTGTACAGTGGGTGTGGCTACATTAGCCGGGAATGTTTAAAAGCAGGACAGCTGCATTGTAAAGGCTGTTCTGGCTATCAGATGTTGATCCGTGTTGGAGTTGTGTTCGAGTTAAAGAATAAAGTTGTGTTCTTGCTGAATCACTCTCCGACTACTTTGTTAAGCGAGCAACTTAACATGGGGACCCACAATAAACTTGCGGGGAGAGGGCATTCCCCCACCTTTGCTTCCTTCCCTCTCCCCCACTTTCCCCTTTCTTTCTCTGCCCATGCCAATCCTCTCTCCCCCCCCAAGACAATCCCCCCTTCTCTCTCCTCCCCAAGCCAATCCCCCTTCTTTCTCCCTCCTTCTTTTCCCCTACCTTTGAGCCTGACAGTGGTGGTGGTGCCTGGGAGCTGCTCTAAGCCTGAAGCAGCTCCTGGTGGTGGCCAGGTCCAGAGCAGCTCCTGGTGTCTGCCGCGGCCAGGCCCAGAGTCTCTCCCAGCATTCCCCACTGTTGCAGCTCCACCCAGAGTCTCTGCTGGTGTTCCCAACCACCACAACTGGGCCTGGAGCCTCACCCGGCATTCCCCACTACTGCAGCTCCCAGTGTTCCCTGCTGCTGTGGCTGAGCCCAGAGCCTCTCCTGAGCAGAAGCAGCAGCCAGGCCTTCAATAGTAAGTTGTGTTGTCTGCACATGCACAGACGATGCTTTTTATTGGGGGGATTAAACCCCCCAATGTTGGGGTTTTTTTAAGTTTTCAGATTTTTCTGCAAAACTAGGGGGTCACCCAAGTTTGCAGAAACACCTGTTTGGGGTAAGTATGCCCCCTATCTGTGGATTTAGATATCCACACATAGGAGACTGTTGAGAATTAGATATATAGCTGGAACATAGATCTGAAATAGAGGCCTCTTGAAGTTCAGAATGGATGCTCCAGGCAGGAGAAAACAGCACAAGATTGCTAACAACCTGGAGAGAGAAATAAAGTCCTATCCCTTTAACAGAGGTTTAATGTCTGGAAATGAGCAGGTAAACCTTTTCATGGCATAAAGTTAAGGGGCATTACCTGGTGACTAAGATCGCGTTCAACCTCTATTAAAAAGACAGGACAATTTTTCTACAGACACTTGGTCATGGAAGGATTTTAACAAACTGTACTGAAAAGTACAAGAAACACTCCAAAACAGGCCAGCATAACTTGTGACAACTAAGCCAAATATAGCCTGCCAAGCTGCCATGCATTGTGGTCTGCCAAGAGCTTGTAACTCTGTGGGTTTTAGTCATGTGCAGGCATCCAAAATAGGTTTATTGAGACCCTTGAGGCAGGTGAGCTGTGCATAACTTCATAGGCCTTCACTAAATTCTAAATGAAAACCTCTCTGTTATAGGAACATAAGGAATAATAAGGGCACACATGTAATAACAACATGTTACATTTCTAGTTTTCCCTATATACAGTGAATTGAGGGAGGAAATGCTATGGTTTAAATGTAAGAACTGACCACCTTCCTAGTCAAATGGCTATCAGGAACTGTCAAAGGCCACCTAACCAAAATCAGGGAAAGAGGCAGTGACGGCTTGAATCTTCTATCTAAGCTGTTCTCTCTGCTTGCTTTCATAATTCACTTTTTTCTTACAAAATTTGTATCCCTCCCTCCTTTCTACCCTTAAGAGAGCCAACAAGGTGGCTAACAATTTAAAACATACACGATAAAATCACTTAAAAACCATTAAAATCAACGCATGCCCCCAAACACACATTATCTCTCCTATATAATAATTCTGTTTTCGAGTGGTTCCCAAATCAGTTGGCTCCCTCAGCTGCCAATCGGAAGGTCTGCCAATCCTTTGGCTGCATTGCCTCGCTGCATTGCCTCAAGCACTTGCATAGCCTCCTCACACAGGCAAGTACGGTTGCCAGGTCTTACCTGGCTACTGGCGGGTGGGGCTCCCTCTTTCTCTCCTAGAGTTTCCAGCATGGATGCAAAAGGCGCACACCACAATGACTTCACCCGGAAGTGACGTCATATCACAGGGCATATTTGCAGGGGGATGCTCTATCATTTGAGGAAAAACTCTATGGTTTTGTTGTTCAGTCGCACAGTCGAGTCCGACTCTTCGCAGCCCCATGGACCAGATCATGCCAGGCCCTCCTGTCTTCTGCCGTCCTCTGAAGTTGGCTCAATTTCATGTTCGTTGCATCTATGACACTGTCTAACAATCTCATCCTTTGCCGTCCCCGTCTTCTTTGACCTTCAGTCTTTCCCAGTATCAGGGTCTTCTCCAGTGAGTGCTCCCTTCTCATTTGGTGGCCAAAATATTTGAGCTTCAGTTTCATTGTCTGGCCTTCCAGGGAACAGTCACGGTTGATTTCTTTTAGGATTGACTGATTTGATCTCCTTGCAGTCCAAGGGACTCTCAAGAGTCTTCTCCAGCACCATAGTTCAAAAGAATCTATTCTTCGGCGCTTGGCCTTCCTTATAGTCCAACTCTCGCAGCCATACATGACTACTGGGAATACCATTGCTTTGACCATGCGGACTTTTGTTGGCAGGGTGATGTCTCTACTTTTTATCACGCTGTTTAGGTTCGCCATCGCTTTCCTCCCAAGGAGCAGGCGTCTTTTAATTTCATGGCTGCTGTCACAGTCTGTGGTGATCTGGGATCCCAGGAATGTGAAGTCTGTCACTACTTCCACGACCATAGCATTTCCCTCAAACAATAGAGCGTCCCCCCCACAACGTGCCCTGCGTGATGACATCAACTCTGGGTGACATCATTGCACTGGGCACATTGGTGCAGACAGGGCTCTTTGGGAGTGGGGTTCCCCCCAACCAGCCAGATTGGGGTTAGTGGATCAGGGGTCCCGAAAGTGGGTAAACTCCTGCCCCTGTCAGGGGCACTGCAACCCTACCTGCACGCCTCCACACAGAGGGCTCACATGCTCCTCCATCAGGATTGGCCATCTGGTGACTTAGGTTTCCTGACTCCTGACTTAGGTTTCCTGACTCCTGACTAACAGCAGTGTTGCAGGTAGGACTTCTTCCCTTAAGGTACTGCAGTTGAGCGAGATTATCATGTATCTGCCAAACCTCTCCATGACATGCAGCTACGAAAGGCACAGTGACGCCCTTCAAAATCAGACTTTGGCAAGACTCATTTAACATAAAATGTAGTTTTTCCAACACTTGGGTGGAAAAAAACCAGTAATTGCAAATTAAATATAAAATCCTTTCTAATGATAAATGAAGCGTGACAACCGACTTTAAGTACGCTGGCAAGGAGCAAATAACATTTGCTGGGTTGCAAACCTATTTCCTCAGCTTTTTTAATTGACGGGGAGGAGGGAAGAGAAATCCTCTCATAAAATCCTAAGAAAATTATACTTGCGCTCTTTGTGCTTTCCCACTAATGACAGCCTCAGACAACCTTTGGACAGAGCAAACCAAATTTCTGGCCTAGCGTTTCACTGGGCCTTTGTCAGAAAACCAAATGTGGGCCAGCCCATGAAGCCAAAGGCCGGAGATAGATGTGAAAATTGACTGAGGGGGGAAAAGTGGGACTAAATGGACTACATCAAGCCAAGTCTCTGACTGGCTGCCCCGTCGATACAACTGCTGGGGTTGGTTGCTGGAGTCCGGAAAGATCCCTCAGGATTAGGAATGATAGGAAATACGAGCTACTTCTGCTACAGGCCACTAAACAATGCTTTCCTTGTGCCATCCTAAGCAGTTACAGAGAGAATTACCTCAGCTGAGGAAGGAAGCTGGGAAACCAAACCTACCCTCACACGGATGAATGAACAATTTCCAAATGAAAGCCAGTGCTGTGAAAAGCCCCTTGGACAACACTTTTCTCACACTGGAAGTATAATCTGAAACAGGGCTTTGCAGAACCCAGAAATTGTCTTCAGTACCAGGGCTCAGATGAGGACTATGAAAGGAGGGGAGAAAGGAGGGTGTGCTGATCTGAATATACGGAGCATGCCGATCCCTCACCAGTGAGAATTCAATAGCAGCCATTCAAAGCGGCTGCTGCAGGAGGCACAGCCAGCCACAAAATGTCTGCTGCAGCGCACCTTCAGTCACACAGTGAACATAAGAACATAAGAGAGAAGCCAGTGTTGGATCAGGCCAATGGCCCATCTGCCACACAGTGGCCAAAAATACCAGGTGCCATCAGGAGGTCCACCAGTGGGGCCAGGACACTAGAAGCCCTCCCACAGTTGCCCCCCGCCCAAGCACCAAGAATACAGAGCATCACTTGCCCCGGAGTCCCTATCTATACCTTGTGGCTAATAGCCACTGATGGACCTCTGCTCCATATGCTTATCTAATTCCCTCTTGAAGCTGTCCATGGCTGTAGCCGCCACCACCTCCTATGGCAATGAATTCCATGTGTCAATCACTCTTTGGATGAAGAAGTACTTCCTTTTATCTGTTCTAACCCAACTGCTCAGCAATTTCATGGAGTGCCCACGAGTTCTTGTATTGTGAGAAAGGGAGAAAAGTACTTCTTTCTCGACCTGCTCTGTCCCATGCATAATCTTATAAACCTCGATCATGTCACCCCTCAGCCGTCATTTCTCCAAGCTAAAGAGCCCCAAGCGCTTTAATCTTTCTTCATAGGGAAAGTGTCCCAACCCTTTTATCAGTGAAGATCCCTGAGCTCCAGAGGCAGCCGTTGCCAAAAGCAACTTTTAAAAAATCTGCACAATCAAATCTGCAATAGCCAATCAGAAGCCTTGCTGGGGGGAATCCCCACCTGGCCCCACCCACTTTGTAAAGACCCTTGGCAGGCCCCAGGAAAGGTGTCAGAGGGCACCGCGGAGCCCCGTTGTGGTCCCCTGCTGTAGGGGGAGGCAATGGCAAACCACCTCTGCTTTTCACCTGATTTGAAACCTCCTTGCTGGGCACACCATAAGCTGGTTGCAATTCAATGGCAAAGTACTGGTTTGTGTGACCTAAGTGAACCAGGATTCCACCCATATGAATGGACCTGGAATAATCTTATTCTTCTTCTTCTTCTTCTTCTTCTTCTTCTTCTTCTTCTTCTTCTTCTTCTTCTTCTTCTTCTTCTTCTTCTTCTTCTTCTTCTTCTTCGGTATTTTTCATAGGTGCGTGTGTGTGTGCACCTGGAAGTCATGGCAACCTCTGGTGACTGACCCCTACTGGGGGCCCTGGAGGATATTCAGGGAGGTGGCATTCCAAGGAGGTCTCCCATCCAAGTCCTTGCCAGAGTCGGCCCTGCTGAGCTTCTGAGATCTGATGAGATCAGACTTGCCTGGCCTATCCAGGACAGGGCAATGCACCTGAAACTTGAGGGTCAGCTGAGGGTGCTCTTGTTAGATTTTATGTCCATTTACTGCCTTTTTATATATTTGTTTTATTGGTGCTGCTTTTTTTTATACTCAAGTGGCCAAAAAAATATATATTATGCATCTTGCAAGCCACTTTGTGTCTTCAGCAAAGAGCGAGAACATCCATGCCAGAGGGGGTGACTTCCAAGCACAGCTTAGCTCCAATATCCTCATGACTGTTTGTCTTCAACCCACTCCGTGACCTCATGCCTGGTCTTTGACTCCTGGGATCAGAGACGAAGCTGCTGCTGATTGATTATAGCTCCCAAGTTTCAACCATTTGATAATGTCCAAGTCACTAACTTGGCAATGGTTCCATAGTATTGCTCAGTGGCAAAGTGACTGGCTAGACGGGGTGGGGGTGGGGTAAGAATGATTTATTTCTTACGAAATGCATTTCCCATAATGCCAAGAATTATTAATGGGAGGGGGAGGAGATTAAGAAGACAAGAGTCACACTTACCTAATTTGTAGGAAGATACGAATGAGTAATCAGCACATAATCAAGTGTTCTGGGGGAAAACAGTATGGGCTTTTATATGGAATTCGTTGTGGTATATGCTAAATATGATAAATACGTAAAGCACCATGTCCAGAGTGATTCTTTTGTCTTTGATTGGATTGTGGCTACTTCACACACTAAAAAGAAGAAGAAAAGACTGGATTTATACCCCTCCCTTCACTCAGAGTCCCAGAGCGGTTTACAATCTCCTTCCCATCCTCTCCCCACAACAGACACCCTGTGAGATAGGTGGGCCTGAGAGAACTCTCCCAGGAACTGCCCTTGAGAGAACAGCTACGAGAGAACTGTGGCTTGCTCAAGGTCACCCAGCAGCTGCATGTGGAGGAGTGGTGAATCAAACTCGGCTCTCCCAGATTACAGTCTACACCAAACTGGCTCTCTACATTTCCCCGGCTATTATGTATGGGGTACGTGTGTGTGTGTCAAGTGCCGTCAAGTCTCTTCCAACTTTTGGCAACCTTATGGATTTATGACCTCCAGAATGTCCAGTCATTAACTGGTGGCAGTAAACATAGGTATACAATTTCACTAGTGAAGATATCTCTTTTCATCTCAGGGCTTTTTTTGTAGAAAAAGCCCAGCAGGAACTCATTAGCATAATAGGCCACACCCAACAGCAGAAATTCATTTGCATATTAGGACACACCCCTGACAGCACAGCTCATTAGCATATTAGGCCACACACCCCATGTTCGCAGAAGTGTGGTCATTCAGACACACTCACCTTTTGCTTCTTATTCTGTTTACCTTGTTTGGTGTCAAAACCCAGGGCCTTTTTTGTAGCAGGAACTCCTTTGCATGTTAGGCCACACACCCCTAATGTAGCCAGTCCTAATGAGTTTCTGCTGTTGGGTGTGGCCTATTATGCTAATGAGTTCCTGCTGGGTGTGGCCAACTCGGGAGCCAGCCAGAACTCCGTTCCTGTGCGTTCCTGCCCCAAAATAGCCCTGTTTCATCTAATATACAAAGCATATCCTCACTGCAAAGCAGCCATCAATCATACCTTCCTGAATGATGTACAACCATGAAAACAGTAGGGTTAGTTACCATGTGTCCCCCCTTGCCACCAGCCAGGGATAAGGGTAGGATTGCCAGCTCCAGACTGGGAAATTCCTGGAGATTTGGGGATGGAGCCTGGGGAGGACAGGGACCTCAGTGGGGTACAGTGCCATAGAGCCCACCTTCCAGAGCATCAATTTTCTCCAGGGGAACTGATCTCTGTAGTCTGGAGAGGAGCTGGAATTCCGGGGGATCCCCAGGTCCTGCCTGGAGGCTGGCATCCCTAGAAAGTAGTAATGTTCACACGTTCCTGTGTATAAAATAAAGGCTGCGTTTTTCTAAACTAGTACCCATCCTGTACTAATGCCAACCTCACAGTTTGAAAGCAAGAAATTGCAAGTATATAAATAGGTACCACTTCAGTGGGAAGGTAACACTGTTCCGTGCACCTTGGTGTTTAGTCATGCCGGCCACATGACCATGGAAACGTCTTCGGACAGCGCTGGCTCTTCGGCTTTGAAACGGAGATGAGCACCGCAACCCTAGAGTTGGATTCGACTGGCTTTCGAGCAAGGGAACCTTTTTTACCCATCCTGTTAATAATGAATGCCACTTTTCTAGTTAAAAGCAGAATTGCAGCAGGATAAAAATGCAAGACTATAAAATTAAACATATTTAATCCCCCCCGCCCCAGTATGTAAGTGTCGCTGTTGCTTCTGCAGCTGCTAACAGCTAAATTATCTGATGTGGGTTGTAACGGGATTGGCATTTCTGCCATCCGATGAGCAGGCTCCTTCATCCAGCAAGTCGGCCAGCTAAAGCAATAACAGCTCATTTTGTGTGTTTAATATGGTGACACAAAGATAAACAATGTGAAAGACAAGCTGGGGAGCCACCAAACCGTTGAGGGAGAGGAGAGGGCAGTTCATTGGCATCCCAGTTTTTTAAATAAATTTAGGATGGATGGCCATGGAGAGGAAACGGGTTTTGCAAAATAATGTAGATTGTAAGCCAACATGTTGATTAATGGGAGTGGGGAAAACTGTCCTAAAGATATGTAATGAGCTGGGATGACTGGGTAATTTTCCGAGTTTTACAACAGAACCAACAACAAACTATTTAAGGAAACCTGATACGAATACATCGGGTTTTTGAAAAGCCTCTTAATGCTCCACACTAGAACAGTCTATGTGCCTATGGGAAAGACAGGCTGGATACAACTGCATACATTCAATTCCCAATCCGGAGCTCCATACTTACTAGAATGCAGTTAGGGAGCTCCTATGTTCTACATCTGGGTAACAAAAATGAGGAACACGCATACTGGATGGGGGATACACTTCTGAGTTAGCAGTGTGTATGAACAAGATCTTGGGGTAAGGGTGGACCGAAACTTAAATATGAGCAGCCAGTGTGATGTGCCGACAGAAAAGGCTAATGCATTCTTGCGTGTGTCAACAGAGGCATAACATCCAAATCACAAGATGTCATAGTCCTGCTGTACACTGCATTGGTTAGGTCACTCGTGGAGTCTTGTGTACAGTTCTGGAGGCCTCACTTCAAAAATAAGGTTGCCAAGTCTGATTTCCGCCGCAGCGGGGGACTCCCGGCTGGCTGCTGGAATGCGCACATGCACCTCATCCACATCACTTGGAAGTGACGTGACCACACCGGGCATGCTGGGGGCGGGGCCACGACCATCCAAGGGAAAACTATAGAGTGGCCCCGCCCCCAGCGTGCCCAGCATGGTTGCGTCACTTCCGGGTGACGTGCACGTCGGGGTGGGGTTCCCCCCGGGGCCCAATCTCCCGCCGGTGGGGAACGGGCCTCTGGGTCGGGGGTTTCCCCGCCCCCTGGGGGGACTTGGCAAGCCTATTCAAAAAGGATGTGGGTGGAATGGAGCTCGTGCAGAGAAGAGCAACAAGGATGATCAGGGGCCTGGAGACCAAGCCCTATGAGGAAAAGCTGAGGGACTTGGGAATGTTCAGTCTGGAGAAGAGGAGGTTGTCGGGGACAGAATTGCTCTCTTGAAGTATTTGAAGGGGTGTCACTTAGAGGAGGGCAGGGAGCTGTTCCTGTTGGCAGCAAAGGACTCACGATCATGGGTTTAAATTCAGGGTGGGAAGGTACCAGCTAGATCTTACGAAAAACTTTTTTATAGTAAGAGTGGGGCAACAGTGGAATCAGCTGCCTAGGGAGGTGGTGAGCTCCCCCTCACTGGCAATCTTTAAGCAGCGGCTGGACAAACACTTGTCAGGGATGCTCCAGGCTGATCCTGCATTGAGCAGAGGGTTGGACTAGATGGCCCGTGTGGTTTTATGTGAGCAGGCGTCACATTGGACCTAAAAGCAGCTTTCAACCTCCTCCTCCTATCCCTCCTCCATTTTCCCCTCATATCAACAACCCAGTGAACTAAGTGGTGGAGGCGGACGGCGATACTCGGTAGAGCAACCCCTGGTGGCCAGTAAGAACATCGTGCAGCCGATGACGTCTAAAGGCGGAGACCGGGAGGCGAGCGACAGCATGTACACGGGCGAGGCAGAGCCTTGCTGGACGGAGCCAAAGCCGGAAGCGAGCACGGAACGTGCGCCTACGCGGTCCTGCCGATAGCCATCCAAGGGAGACACCGGAGACTGCCGTCCAAAAAACATCAGAGACTGCCGAAGAAGACGCCAAGCCAGAATAACAACAACAAGGATCCACCACTTGGGTGCCGGTAGGTTGCCCCAGAAAATATGTGGCCCAAGTTAGATTTCAAAGTTCTTAGAACGCATCATGTAAACCGCCCAGAGACCCTTGGGGTTAGGGGGGTATAGTAAGTCTAAAGTATAAATAAAATAAAAAATAAATAAGTCAGGCTGAGACTGTGACTCACCCAAGGTTACTCAGTGCCTGGGCATTTGAACCTGGGTCTCTCAGAGCCTTGATCAACAAACTAAACTCTACACTACCTGGGAGAATGGTATGAATGGGAACCCATTTCAAAAAAGCCCTTTAAGCGAGACACACATTTTGGATGCTCCCCAGGGCTAAATAGAAGCAGACCTCCCGTTGGCTTTTAAGAGAACTGGGTTGTACCCTTCCCAAGTGATGAGTAACCCTATCCGCAAGCCAGGTAAGCCAGTGCCCTTAGGTCAAAATGATTTAGTCAGTGGGACTTTGCTGGCCCAGATTCAGGTATTCATGCTTTTGGATCCTGTTGTATACATGCATTAAGCGCCAATTTAAACAGCAACATACATTTACCTCACAGCCCGCTTCTCAGCAAACAGCCTTGCGATTTTATTTTTTGGGTTAAGTATGAAGTGAGATGGTGGTGCTTGGGATTACTGTAATAAATTATTATGAGTTAAAAACTCGCATTGCATTTGCCATGCTTTAAGACGTGCATTAAAACCTGTGGTTTTCATCCTAGTAAATAGTTCTTATATTACAAAATAACGATCCTTTGTTCGGGCTCTGAAAGTAGAAATTACACTATATATATATATACATGGATAGGCATAGACGTACAATTTAGTTCTTATAACAAGGTCACATTATGCCGTAAAACAATTTAATATTAAAACTCAACCCCGTCCCCATTTTTAGAAATTAATGTGAAGTACGATGAAGCCAGAGAGTTGCCCCCGCATCACACTGAAGGCAGTAAAACATTATTTTCCTTCCTACCTCTTGCTAATTATTTTCCAGTAACAGAAGTATAGTAATAGGTTCTTGCATTTGCCAAATAAATGAAAGTACAAAGTATGATTTGTGTGAGCCCATCAAACCTGGGAGCACCTGCGTATAGTATTACTCACTGTTCCAGCCGAAACCCTTCCTCAGAATCATTATATTTATTAGGACTGCTGTTGCCTACTTCTCTAAAAGGCTGCCTCCTCCTAGGTGCCATTGTGATTTTAAGATCAAAAGCTCGTTCTTAACTACATAGTATAGAAAGGCATCCCCAATGTCTGTCTGGGTCAAGCCTGTATGACAGGAACATGTTACTACTATATTCAAAATCCATTTTTAACTGGATAGTAAGTAACTAGGTTTTTAGTTGATTCGTCTGAAATATGGTGCCAGAAAAGAGTTTGATGGATACTGTAGACAGCCAAAAAGACAGCGAACTGGGTTCCAAGTCAAACCAAGCCTAAACTCTCCCTAGAAGCGAAAATGACTAAACTGAGGTGATCCTACTTTGGTCAGTTGGTGAGAAGGCAACAGTCACTGGAACAGACAATAATGGCTGCGGTCACACGGGCAGGAAAATGCGGGGGGGGCGTGGCTGTTTGCCCCGGGGCAAAATAACGCGCGGTTGCGCGAGCAGACATCCCGCGGAGGTCCCGTGGTAGGGGCGAGGTGCCAATTACACCACAATCCTGAGGCGTGGCAAAGAAGCGGTGCACCACGGGAAACGGGTGGTTTTTTTCTGTACACCAATGTGTGCGCATGCCCCGTTGGGTGCTTGTGCGCATCCCGAGGACACTTGAAAAAAAACAAACCTTTTTGCGAGGGGACATGGGCGGGCGCCGGATGCCATGGGATTCCACTGGAAACGCGATCACGTGCCCACCCTTGCCGCGCGGTTTCCGTAAACTAGTACCTCCGAGGTACTAGTTTTTTACCGCGCATCTTCGGAGTGAAGCCTCAGGTGAGCCACGGGAGCTTGACGCTTCCCAGATGTGGTGGTGAGATCGCGTCCGGAAAATCCGCCTATCTTCCGTCTCCCTAGCGTGCCTAATGCTCCATGTGACCGCAGCCAATGCTAGGAAAAGTTGACGGCAGCAGGAAAAGAGGAAGACCCAACATGAGATGGATGGACTCCACTGAGGAAGCTATGGCCCTCAGTTTGCAGGACCTGAGCAAAGCGATTAAGGATAGGACATTTTGGAGGACATTGATTCATGGTGTCACTATGAGTTGGAAGCAACTTGACAGCACTTAATAGAACCAAAGGTGTCATTTCGGGTAGTTGAAAGGGGACATGCATACAACACATTCTGTGTTTCTAGCCACATGTGATGTTTTGGGAGATAGTTTCTCACTGGTCAACCCACAATAAACATTCACCAATAGGGGCAGGCATGAACCGGTTCACAAACAGAAGTCCATGATGAATTTTGGGTGGTTCGTGGTTCATGAAGCAATGTTCGCAAACTGAAGAGCTGCCACGAACTTCCACAAATTTTAAGGCACTTCGTGGAGGTTCATGGAAGTTCAGGAAGAGCAGAAAGAAAGGGTTTAAATGGCTTTGAGCCCATTAAGCCCCTGCTTTCTGCTCCCTGCCACTTTTCATGGGGAAACCCCTGCTTTCTGCTCCCCAGGAAAAGGGGCAGGGAGCAGAAAGCAGGGGTCACAAATCGATTAGAACCGCTTCATTTCATGAACAAACCTCATGGTTCATATCAGTTTGTGGTTTGGTTCATGGTAGGCTATGAGCCACAAAAAGAACCACAGTTGTAATCCCAGGAGATCTCCAGCCACCAGTTGGAGGCTGGCAAACCCTACCAACCTGCGTATTTCGTCATGTGTGAATCCAAGCTCAAGTATGTTCAAATCCACCCGACCCCCAATCAACTTTTGTTAATCCTTTATGGTTTGGCAAACATAATGAAGAGAAAATATGGCAGACTACTTTCCCTGGTCAAACACCTCAGAACAAAGATTGTGTGGAACAATAGTGTGTGTACCGTTTACATTGTTTTGCTTGCATTGTGGCAATGATGGGAAGTTTGTTTGTTTATTTATTTATTTATTTATTCGACTTCTATACTGCTCAGACCCGAAGGTCTCAGAGCGGTTTACAGTTTTTGTTGCAAGTGCAAATGCTCCTAATTCTATGGCCACATTGTTTCAGGGGTGGGGGTTTCCTACCAGCACCCGGGTGGCTTTGCTGCTCGCTGCTCGCGGCTCTCCGGCAGTTCACTGGGCCAGCGTGTATCTGCGGTTGGTTCCTTCCCCTGGCGTAGATCTTCCGGCATGCGGCCCACAGCAGTCCCGGCTCAGCTCTGCATGTATTCGGCTCCGCTGCGCCTGCGCCGCTTGTGCTGCCGTGCGCTTTGCCGTTGCCGTCGCTCCACTTCTCCATCATCGGATGCCGAGTACTGGGTGCTGTTATATCATCGGCCACCAGGGATCACCGCATCGTGTTGCCGCGTTGCTGTTCCGCCCTCGCCATCACCACTGCCGCCGCCATTGCTGGTATTCGTCTGCCACTGGTATTCGTCTGCCGCCGTCAGTTGTGTAGGTATGGGCTTCCTTGCTGAAGCCGCTGAAGCTTTGCACATGAAAATTATTTAAGTAGAGAAACAGGAAGGTGGAGGGAAAGGAACAACAAAGTTGATTGTCTTAGGCACAAAAGAGGCTGTGAATGGCTTTGGGCCTACCTAAAGCCAGATGCAGTATTTCATCTGTTCACTTCAGCTCTCCAGGCTTCCGAAAACCAGCTGTAAGCAAACTCCCAGGAGACTGGTCAAACCACCCAAAATAATCTGGGTTCACATAAGAGACACTTATTTTTCTCCTGATTTTTTTTTTAACATGCAGACTATTTAGAGCAGCTGCACTTAAACACAAGATTCTGGCTGGAAAGAAAACCACATTCCAAATTTCGGGAGCCTTAATGTAGAACTTAATGCTGTGAAGCAACCCTTCCATTAGTACAAGGATGCTAGCTGTACAGACAACACGCTGACTAAAATAGTTTATTGCTAGACCTAGATTGCTATGGGACTTGGCTTTTAAAAAATTCCTTGATCATAAATGTATTAATATCATACATTTCAAATGTCTCACTTTTGGCTTACATGAGATAAGCACATGGGTACTGATAACCAGCCAAAACCATTCTAGTTCTCCATTCACCTCAGTTCTTCTAATTCTTCTCCTCCAAATGCAGATGTTACTCAGAGGTATCTTCCCATGCATTTAAGACAAATGTAAGACATTTGAAATGTATGATATTAATAAAGTAAAGGTAAAGGTTCCCTTGCTGGAAAGCCAGTCGAGTCCGACTCTAAGGTTGCGGTGCTCATCTCCGTTTCAAAGCCAAAGAGCCAGCGCTGTCCGAAGACGTTTCCGTGGTCAGGTGGCCGGCATGACTAAACAGCAAGGCGCATGGAACGCTGTTACCTTCCCACCAAAGTGGTACCTATTGATCTACTTGCAATTTTCTTGCTTTGGAACTGCTAGGTTGGCAGGAGCTGGAACTAGAGATGGGAGCTCACTCCGTCATGTGGCACACTCGGGTCTTGAACTGCTGAACTACCGACCTTCCACAGCCTGCAGTTCAGCGTCTTAACCACTTGAGCCACCGCAGCTCCATTAATAGATATTAATAAATATTAATAGACATTAATAGATATTAATAGACATTAATAGATATTAATAAATAGATAGCCCTGACCTGGATAGCCCAGGCTAGCTTCGTCTCATCAAATCTCAGAAGCTGAGCAGCGTCAGCCCTTGTTAGTACTTGGATGGGAGACCTCCAAGGAATACAAGGGTCATGGAAGAAGGTAATGGAAAACCACCTCTGAACATCTCCTGCCTTGAAACCCCCATGGGGTTGCCAGAAGTCAGCTGTGACCTGACGCCTCCGCCACCACTAATAAATAGATATTAATAAATGGGTTGGGATGAAAATATGAATTAATACAAATATCAGTGGTATGAATTCTTATCCTGGCAAAAAAAATAGCAAAGGTCAGAGCACTCTCTTCCTTGAGGGGATTGGCTACTTGCTCAGCCCTCACAAGGAATCTTCTCTTCTATAGCTTCACACCATCTCAGTGGTCTTAAAGTATTGTGGGTCTGGACTAGGGCTGTTTCCGTTACGAGGAGTGAAGAATGTCAAGTTTGTAGGCGTAATAATAGATGCACAGGATAATGGTCACCACCCAAAAGAATCCATTACTTCCAGAGTTTCAACTCTTTTAAAAAGATCAACAGAAGCAATAAAGTAATCCACTTTGCTTGCCCCTTTTCTGATTTATACATGTATAATCTCCTTTGTTATCAAACCAAATACGATCCATTCAAAACCGCAAGATATTTCTTTAATAATAAGGATGCCAAATACCTGCCAGCACCATTCATTTTCTATCTTTAGAACTTCTGTAATTCATAACTACAAAAGAGGCCGCCCGGGCCTCGCTGTTCCCCCGGCTGCCTGGCTCCGAGGCCGCGGCGGCGGCGAGGGCGGTTGCAGAGCGTTTCCTGCGCATGCGCAGGAAACGCTCTGTCGGTTTTGGGGGGATTTAAATATCCCCCGATGTTTTTGGGGGGGTTGGTTTTTTGTGCACACATGGGGACTGCCCCTCGTATGCACAAACCTCTCCCTGCCCCCCAAGTGGCCCCGGAGCGCGGATTTAGATATCCGCACAGACGGGGCCACTTGGGTATTAGATATTTAAATGTGCTATATTCTATTGATTAGGATAGTTTAATGGATTTTTAATGAATGTTTTAATGGAGTGTTGTGTATTGTAAGCATTTCTGAGGGATCTTTTGATCTGAACAGTAGGGCATTAAATTGAAAAATAAGAACCTAAATAGTAATAACTATCAGTGCAGTCCTTTCAGAGTTACACTCTTCTAAGTTTATTTACTTCAAAGAATTTAGGTGGTATTAACTCAGCTCAGGATGGCACTGTAACAATGCCATTCATAAATATCCTGGTCTACATTGCAAAGCCATCTAGAAGGAAAACTTCAGTTGACTTGGTTTCCAAAGACTGACTCATGCAAGTGTTCCTGTCTGTCATAGGCCTCAGCCGCAAAAAAATAATGAATGAATCAAGAAGTCATGGATAACATCAAGCAAATGCAAGACTTATTATTGTAGAGGGTGAGGAAAGCGCTTCTGCAGTCATGCGGATGACCGCTAACTAAATCCACAGACAGTCCTCTGGTCTAGACATTTCAGAGTCCCGCCCCTGTAAATGTGAACCAAAGAACTCCTGTGATGATATTTGTGCTAATTTAAATAATTTATGTCCCATCTTTCTCCCCACAGATGGGGGGAGGGCTGTTAAAAATTAAAATAATTAAAACAGATTAAAATTCCATTTAAAACATCAATAACAAAAGATAGCTTTCTATTAAAGAACAAACCACCATGCAGTAGTTTTGGTGTGACCAAGCAAAGCCTTGTTGTTGGAAAGCGTTCCAGAAAACAGAGGAAAAATTGTTGGTTTTGGTTTTGGGGTTTTTTTTGTTCACAGAAATCCAGTGAATGTTTATAAGGTTTGTGAGTTTATAACAATATATATATATTAAAAAATGGTGGAAGAATTACACATCGCAGTATGATGGAGTGTAGTCTTCCATTTTGTATGTACAAAGAAGTCTTGTATATGCCCCCTCCCCCGGTGCAGGAACTCTTGGCTACCTTTTTATCTCCATTATCCGTCTCTGCTGATCTTTCTGTTTAGTGGCTAAATTTCAAGAAAAAGAGGAGGAGGAGGAGGAGGAGGAGGAGGAGGAGGAGATTGGATTTATACCCCGCACTTCACTACCCAAAGGTGTCTCAGAGCGGCTTACGAACTCTTTTCTCTTCCCCTCCCCACAACTGACACCCTGTGAGGTAGGTGGGGCTGAGAGAGCTCTTGACAGAAACGGCTCTTTTTCAAGGACAGCTCTTATCAGAACTATGGCTTGCCCAAGGTCATCCAGCAGGTGCATGTGGAGGAGTGGGGAACCAAACCCGGTTCTCCCAGATTAGAGTCCGCGCACTTAACCACGACACCAAACTGGCTCTAGGAGGGAGAGGACTGTGCGTGTGAAGTGCTGTCATGTTTTCTTTTTTTTAAAATATAGTTTTTATTTTGAACTTTTTGAGGGGATACACAATAAAAAAAAGAGGTAAGGGGAAAGAATAAGAGGTCAAATTACCAAAATGTCATATAAAGGAACCCCTCATGGGGTTTTCAAAGGAAGAGACAAACAGAAGTGGTTCGCCCTTGCCTGCCTCTGTGTAGCAGCCCTGGAATTCCTTGCTGGTCTCCCCTCCGAGTACTAACCAGGGCCGACCCTGCTTAGCTTCTGAGCTCTGATTAGATCAGTCTAGCCTGGGCCATGCAGGTCAGGGTACAGGGCAAATTAGCTGCTAAGAAAGAATTACGGGGACTTTAAGAGAAGACGGAGAAGAAGAGGAAGAGATTGGATTTATACCCCACCCTTCACTCGGAATCTCAGAGCAGTTTACAAACTCCTTTCCCTTCTCCACCCCATAACAGACACCCTGTGAGGTAGGTAGGGCTGAGAGAGCTCTTTCCAGAGCTGCCCTTGAGAGAACAGCTCAGAAAAGAACTACGGCTTGCCCAAGGTCATCCAGCAGCTGCAAGTGGAAGACTGGGGAACCAAACCCGGTTCTCCCAGATTAGAGTCCGCGCACTTAACCACCACACCAAACTGGCTTCTACAGTGCAGAGTTTTGCTGTACATGGCTACTTTTCACATGATAAAAGTAACTCCTAGCCAGTGTGGTGTCATGGTTAGAACGCTGGATTGGGACCTGGGAAACCGGCTTCAAATCCCAATTCTTCCGTAAAGCTAACCGGCAGTGTTCCCTCTAAGCTGAGTGAGTGTGAGCTAACTCACAGTTTTTTAGCCTCCGGCTCACACATTTTTGTCTCAGCTCAGGAAGGATGGCTCCAGAGTAAACTAATTTCTGCAGTAGCCAAATCACTGGCTCACAACTTTAATGCCCGTAGCTCACAAAGTAGAATTTTTGCTCACAAGACTCCACAGCTTAGAGGGAACATTGCTAACCGGGTGTCCTGTCTCAGCCTCACCTACTCCATAGGGCTGCTATGAGGATAAAATGGAGGAGGGGGAGCTGCGTACGCTGCTCTGAGTCCCTTGGAGGATGGGAAGGATAAAAACGTACTAAGCAGACAGAAATGCTTAGTGAGCAGAATGTATCCTTAAGACCTGGGCTCCGACAATGATCAGCGGTAACCACATAATTGTATGGAGCAAGTCATTTAGGGCTAAAGCACTCCAAATCAGACGGCTGGATTGTGTGTGCCTGATGCCCTTAGAGATACACCACATGCAGAACTTCAACCTCACTTAAAATGTAGTCTTTTCCACCGAGTGAGTCAGTTCATAAATTCAGCTGCAGTCATCACATGTGTCCTAACCAGGTCTAGATCACTCAGCAGCTCTGCATGAATGGGTGAACCTCAAACGGCCACCGAAGGCGTGGACTGACTCCCCTGACAAGCACAGGGTTGGATCCTATGACTCCCTTCTGCTAGATTGGACCCTATGACTCTCTCCCGCCAAGTCTTCCTTCAAGGGAAAAGGCTTTCTTTAGTAAATTGCGGTTGCAGACTTCCCAGTGGCTGCTTTGCGCCCGCAGAACTAGGGGCTGAGGTGAAAAGGGACTGTGGCCCCGGTCACACGGGCTGGATATCGTGGGGGGGAGGCATGGCTAATTGCCCCAGCGCCGTTTGATCCGCGATTACGCGATCAGACACGCCGGCGGCACACCACGGGTCCTTCCCTCGTGCCGGTGGGTAAACAAGAGTGGCAATCACATGACAATCCTGCAGCGTGGCAAAGAAGCGGCGCGATCACAACAGCAATCGCTAGGCGCCACTTCTGTGGGAAACGGGAGGCGGTTTCTTCCACCAAAGTCCGCACATGCGCATGCGCCGTTGGGTGCTTGTGCACATCCTGTGGGAACTTGTAAAAAAAACTTTTCGCGATGGGACATGGGCGGGCGCCGGATGCCATGGGATGCCACCGGAAACGCGATCAGGCGCCCGCCCTTGCCCTGCAGTTTCCAGAAACTAGTACCTCAGAGGTACTAGTTTTTTACCCCGCATCTTCGGCGGGAAGCCTCGGGTTCGCCACGGGAGCTCTACGCTTCCCAGATGTGGCACTGTGATCACGCCTGGAAAATCCGCCTATCCTCCATCTCTGTAGCGTGGCTAATGCCCTGTGTGACCGCAGTCTGTGTGTCCCTTTCCGTGGCATTTGGAGCTGGACACTGCTGTGACAGTTCCTGAGCCTCCTGGGTGGGGCACGGCAGCCTTCCTGGTGACCAGACAGCCACTGGCTACCTGGGGAATATTTCCTGGATGGTGGGGAGAGTGGAGAGGACCTTGGAAGCATGGGCTTCATTCTGGTCCGCTCCTCCACTATTTTAAGCCCTGCTGCCTGGTCCCAGCTGCTCAAAGCTTTCCTCTGATAGTGGGAAATCTTTCTATGGTGAAGGTAGTCTTTCTTTGGTGGAACGTAGCTGTAGCGTCTGACCAATTGGAAGAGAGTCATAGGATCCATACCAGCATACTTTAAGTGAGGAGAGGTAATACTTAAAAGTTGTGACCTTGGCGAAAGGTTTGTGATGGCCAAGACATGCATGAAAGTCCCTACTTGCCATGGCGGGGATCACAGCGTCCTTTCTCATCTAGAAAACCAGAATGAGGCACTGCAGTAAACATGAATGAGACAAAAGTATCGTAAAGAAGAAACTGCAAAGTATTTCCACGCCGAGGGAAAAAATGCCGTTTGAACATGTCTGACCATACAGCTGAACAACTCCCCGTTGGCTGCGAACGTGTGTGATGTTAATATTTATATGTTGTCTTTTATCATATGTGGTGGCTATGTGATGTCTCCAAATATTTTTGGAAATGGGTACACTGTATGATGGAAAAAATAGTAAGATGTAACATCCCCTTTACTCCTGAATTGCTTTTGTTAAATATCTTTCCGAAAGAGTTTAAAGAAACGGATAGATACTTGATTGTATATGTGTCAATGGCAGCAAGGATATTGTATGCCAAATATTGGAAGACCCAAGAAAGACCAACTAAAGAAGAATACATTAATAAACTACTAGAAGCTGCAGAAATGGACAAATTA
>NW_015162540.1:135113-137830 GCF_001447785.1 Gekko japonicus | reverse complement strand
ATTATTATTATTATTATTATTATTATTCGCTACAGATGCCATACCTCTGACAGTTATGTGTGTTGGGTTTGTGAGCATACCAAGAAAATGACTGATCCATTTATGTGGAAAACACTGGAGATTAACGTAGATGATTTCACACCATGCTTTAATAGCAGCGTGTGAATAAGCCACAGGAGGACGGAACTGGACACTCTGGCGTATCTTTAAATGTTTGATGCACTTTGAAAATGGCATGTCAACATGGATTTTCATTAAATATGATTATTTTCCATTTAGACCCTGCATTTTTAAAAATAGGTCAGATCACTAGAGGAGTTTTCAGTCAATTAGATTTGGCAATATTATTGAAGAACCTCATATGAGTGAAGATTGAAATTGTGAAGATCTGCTTTCAACTACATCAGTGCAGTTGTGCTAAAATGTATATTGCTGCTAAGAACACCCATCCTTATATTACTTTGGTCAATTCACTCACATCCTCCAATCCACAAATATACCTAGCAGCCAATGCTCCCTCTAAGCTATGGAGTCCTGTGAGCAAAAATTCTACTTCGTGAGCTACTGGCATTAAAGTTGTGAGTGAGTGATTTGGCTATTGCATAAATTAGTTTGCTCTGGAGCCCTCCATTCTGAGCTAAGACAAAAATGTGTGAACCAGGGGCTAAAAAACTGTGAGCTAGCTCACACTAACTCAGAGGGAACACTGCTAGTAGCTACATGTTCTCCGTACACCTAATCTTCAAGTCTAAAGTTCATCGGAAAGGAGGTAGTTGTGTGACAGCAGCAAATTGTAACAAGGCATTTGGGTGCACTGTGCATTTCTCATAGCCATTGGGGGAAAGTCTTGTTTGAAAGACTAGTGTTCATAGAAGACGGAAGAAGAGAAAATGGGAAACACTATTAGCCAATGTGACTCATTTCATCCCTTGGTTCTTTGACCTATAAGAGATACTTTTGCTCTTCTCGAGGGGCTTTTCCACATGTCTTATTTTCATTGCTTGTGTGTCCATAGTGCATGGGGGGGTCCCTTTTCCATATGCGTTTTGCTCCCTCTAGTGGTAGCTTTCCTGTTTCATTGCTGTATTTCCAGCTTATAGTAGTGTGCTTGTGAATAAGCAGGAGATAATAGCAATGCAACATCGAAGCAACCACTAGGGGGAGCAAAACACATGTGGATAAGGAACCCCTTCATTGCAGGCACCCAAGCGAGGAAATAACATGTGCTAGGTAAAGCCCTTACTCACAACAGGAGACTGAGAATCAGTTTGGCCCTGAATATGAAGAAGGTGAAGAAGAAGAAGAAGAGGAGGAGGAGGAGGAGGAGAGAAGAGATTGGATTTATACCCCGCCCTTCACTTGGAGTCACAGAGTGGCTTACAAACTCCTTTTCCTTCCCCTCCCCACAACAGACACCCTGTGAGGTGGGTGGGGCTGAGAGAACTCTTGACAAAAACTGCTCTTTTTCAAGGACAGCTGTGCCAGAGCTTGTGACTGACCCAAGGTCACATCAGCAGGTGCAAGGGGAGGAGTGGGGAATCAAACTCGGTTCTCCCAGATTAGAGTCTGCACACTTAACCACTACACCAAACTTGCTCTACACCAAACTGGAGGAGGAGGAGGAGATTGGATTTATACCCCGCCCTTCACTACCCAAAGGAGTCTCTGAGCGGTTTATAAACTCCTTTCCCTTCAGCTTTCCACAACAGACACCCTGTGAGGTAGGTGGGGCTGAAAGAGATCTGACAGTAACTTCTCTTTTTCAAGGACAGCTCTGACAGAACTATGGCTTGCCCAAGTTCACCCAGCAGGTACAAGTGGAGGAGTGGGGAATCAAACCCGGTTCTCCCAGATTAGAGTGCACACACTTAACCACTACACCAAACTGGCTCTCAGTTAGCCACAGTTAACAAGCACAACATAATACCCTTTAGACAAATTTTGATTTGGCATAATCTGAGATGTGCAGACAAACTTAATTTCAGGACTGGGTGTTTGTTACTGGGCACACCTATTGTTCATTCACACCAATGCATAAGAACTATTCATGTACGGGGGAAACAATTCTGTGAAAAACAGCTTTGTTTCTTATCTCTCCCTTATATATAAAGCCGTAGTGGGCTCCAACGTTCCAAATGCATACCTTTAGTGTTTGGCCGCAAGAACTGTCAGTCAGAAGACGCTGGCTGGGTTGACTGGCTGCTTTGTGCAGTCCCGCCCAGCGTTTCAAGGTCTTTTGCATATGGAAGCTGATTGGATTTCACTCCATTCCACACCTCAAACTCCCCCCCCGCAAGGCAGTTGGAATTGTCAGTTGCATATGGAACCTACTGTATTCTGAGGCAAAATATGTCCTCACTCACAACACATCAATTCCCCTTCAAAAGAAACAAACCCAATAACACAATCATGCCACATCACAAAGAAGACAGATCACACCACAAGCAGAATACCACAAGGCAAAAAATGATAGGAAAAGGTGCCAGCAGTCACCCCATTACTGCCACAGAGAGCACTTCAGAGGATGGTGTGCAGGTTCCAGGTTCATGTTTTAAAAGCTGCCTGGGGGATTATGGACCATTCACACACTTTCAACCTTAACATACCTCATAGGGTAGTTGTGCGGATCATACGGGGGAGAGGAGAATGATGTCAGCTGCTTTGGTTCCCACTGCAGGGAAAGACTGCCCTTTCCCTAGGCAGAGGCTGGGGGGGGG
>NW_015162540.1:120673-134354 GCF_001447785.1 Gekko japonicus | reverse complement strand
AATTGATCTCCAGATGACAGAGAAAATGGCTGCTTTGGAGGGTAGACCCTATGACATTATAGCTGCTGAGTCCTTCCGCCCCCCCGCCCAATGCTGCCCTCTACAGAATCCACCCCCCAAATCTCCAGGTATTTCCCTCCTTAGAGCTGGAAACCCTACTTTCCCCTCAGTGCCTGTTGGTAGGTAACTAAGCTTGGTCCTGTCACTTACTTTGGCCTTTGGGAGAAAACACATTGGGGCCAGTCCTGATAGGGTTGCCAACTCCAGATGGGAAATTCCTGGAGATTTGAGGGATGGAGCCTGAAGAGGGTGAGGTTTGAGGAGGGGTGGGACCTCAGACAGGTACAATGCCATAGACTCCACCCTCCAAACCAGTCAGTCCCTCATGGGGAACCATTGTTGCCAATCTCCAGGTGAGGGCTGGAGACCACTCAGAATTACAACTGCTCTGCAGAAGGGAGGGCAGAAGTCAGCTGAAGTCAAAGGGGCAGATAATGGTAGGTTGATGGTTAGCTGGGAAGGAGATGGGGTTGCCAACTCCAGGCTGACAAATTCCTGGGGATTTGAGGGGTGGAGCCTGGAGAGGGTGGGGTTTGCGGAGGGGTGGGACCTCAGACAGGTAGAATGCCATAGACTCCACCCTTCGAACCAGCCATTTCATCCTGGGTAACAATTGTTGCCAATCTCCAGGTGTGGACTAGAGATCACTCAAAATTACAACTGCTCTTCAGGTAGCAGAGATCAGTTCCTCTGGAGAAAACAGTGGACTCTGTCATTATACCCTGCTGAGGTCACTACAGCAAACTGACACTGTTTGCCCAAAGCCAGAGCACTCTCCCAGAGCCTCTTTCTAGATCTCGTTGTATTTATTTCCACAACGGGCCTTATTCCTAGTGGATATATAAGCCTGCACTTCAAGAGGCCAGTTGGGTACACTGCTTCACCTGGATCACTGATTCATCCCACCAAAGTCATCATTTAAAAGAATTTTAACCTGTGCCATGCTAATTTCCATTTACAAAAAAGGGCGTTATGATAGCAGGTTTATGGCTTTTAGAAAAAATATCTCATCTGGATTGGCCCTTATCAAGACACTACTACTTTCTAAGTTTCTGCATGCAAATGGCCTGGAGGACAGGTCTGGTTCTGCCTAAACTTGCTGGTACCTCGGCTGCGGTCACACACACTAAATAGTCCACTTTCGGTCCACTTCCCAGCGGGAGATTGCCAATTCACACAATAAAAAAATCCAGTTGGAAAGTGCACTGGAAGTGGATTGAAAGTAGATTCTTTAGTGTGACCCCAGTCACACGGCAAAGTTGCCGCGGGAGAGGCACGGGAGTCCCGCAGATTTTCCGTGAGCGATCTCACCCCAACATCTGGGAAGCGCAGTGCTCCCGTGGCGAACCCGTGGCTCCCTGCCGAAGGTGCGGAGTTAAAAACTCCTAGGTACTAGTTTCCTGAAACTGCGGGCCAAGGGCGGGCATCTGATCGCGTTCCCGGTGGACTTACGTGGCATCCGGCACCTGCCGCTGTTCGTCTCCGCAGGTTGCGCAACAGCGCCCAATAGCGCATGTGCACAAGGAGCGATTGCCAGTGCGATCATGTGGCGCAGCTTCTGTGCCGCGCTGCAGGATACCCATCTGATCGGCATTTTCCCCGAACCACGGGACCTCGACCGGGACGTGTGCTCGGGCAGCCACGGGTTAGTTTCCTCCAGGGCATTTAGCCACGTGGGACCGGGGCCTGTGTGTGACTCCAGCCCTAGTGGGGAAAACTGGCTTCAGCCCTGATGAGCTTGTACACATAGTGGCCTGTGGTTGCACCCTTGCATAGCTTCTCCAGCACGGGCAACACAAGCTGAACTCCCATCATCTGTTCCTCCAAGTGGCCCCTTTCCAGTTGTATATGGCAGGGAATACGACTGCCTATTTGACCCTGAATGGGGGGGGGGGAGAGATGCAGTCTCCTATATTCTTATTAACATTCTAAAGTTTGGCGTTTCCCAGCCACTCAAGAAATGCCAGATTGTGACAAAATGAGCAAGTGCTATGAAACATCTATTTAAAAAACCTTCCATGGATCAACTGCTTTTTAGTAGATTCCACATTTTATGTCATGTCAACTCCAGCCCACATAGCGAGTCTACAGCATTTTAAGTAAGCCATTTTTAGTAACCGAATGTCCATCTGGAGGGCTTTTGGCAGGAAAAGCCCAAGGACAAGAATTTGGCTGATGTTTTCAGGAAATTACAACATTTTATTCTGTCGATGCCATCAGGGGCTTTCCAGAAGATGAAACATCCTTCACCATGGTCTCCTTCCTTCTTTACCCTCACACCCACCTCTGTCTGATTTTATAAGCATAGGGACGAAAAGGTCACTGGAGTGCAGAACAAAATGAATCAGGAATGGTCTATATAAGAAGGAAGTTATGGGGAGAGGGGAAATCAACATTTTTTAAAAATTAAAGTTTTTATTAATTTTTTAGATAAGAAAAGGAAAGACAATAACTACAAGAGAAAACTAACATACGATAAATATGGAACATGTACTCATTGTTGCTGTTTAAATCTTACATAGATGGAATAGTTTCTTTTATACACCAACACTATTTTAACCATTTAACACATAGAGCTTATATATTAATAATTATGTTATATATCTTTTGAGATATTCCTCAATCCACTTGTAAAATCTTGACCAGTTCTTCTCAAAGATTTCTTCTTCTTTGTCTTGTAATTGTAATGTTAATTTATCTATTTCCGCTGTTTCCATTAATTTATAGATTGTTTCTTCTTTTGATGGAACCTCTTTTCTCCAATATTTTGCATACAAAATCCTAGCCGTGGTTATAAGATGCACAATCATATATGCATCTGTTTTTTTAAAAAAAATTCTAGGATAATGTTTAATAAAAACAATTCTGGTACCTCATTTTTATAGATCATCTTGAGGGACAACATTTTGGGTGGCATGCGCATTGTTATCACAAACCCAACTAACATGTTATCTTTTCAGAGGTCTTCCCCTTTCCAGATACAAATCCCTTGGTCATTAGCATGAATGGTACAGGGGCAGCATAATACATCTGAGACTCATTTCATATTTATTTATCTTGCAGACGATGTTGGACTCCCCTCTTACACAACTGGTAAATGTTCTGTCTCATAAAATTTCAGCAATGATTTAAATGCAGTAATAAAGTATGAAAGGTATTTTTTTCTCCTGCATTTACAGTGGGGGAGATCATATACAGAAGAAAATTAGAGGCCATTTCATAGCTGCAAATATTTCTAGGTGATTTATGTTATCTGCAGGGCCTAACTTTTATTATTTTATATTTTCCTATACAGCGAATTTACAAGTAAAAAAAATAATGAGCGCAGTCAAAAGTGAACAGGTCTGTGATTTAGAAATAATACAAAGTTTTTATTGAACAAAAATGCTCTACATACAGCCCAAAATTCTTGATCATTAAGGCACAATCTTTGATGTGACTTGGAGCATTAAATACCAGCTGATGGAGACAGAGCTTGACATAAAATTGCATACTTCAGTTCCTGGGTTCTCTCACCAGACTTTAAAATCTTTGAAGATGTGGGTAAACAGTGTCACAACATAACATATAATGAGGGGTTTTTTTTTGCCACATTAAGGCCCCAGTCACAAGGGCCAAATAACGTGGGGGGGAGGCGGGGATTTTTGCACTGCCGCAATTAGAGCTGCCATAATGCGATCCCACGCGTCGGCAGCATGCCACGATTCCTTCCCTCCGCGCCTGCGCATCAATGAGGGGCCGGAGGGAAAAGCCGCAGCCGGCATGATCACACCGAGGAACCCCGGAGGCAGCCCGTGGCAAACCGGTTGCTAGTACATTCGAGCAGGTAGTTTCTAATCACACATTTTCGGTGGTATGCCACGGGTTTGCCACGGGTGCGCTCCACTTCCCAGATGTTGTGGTGTGATCGCACCTGGATAATCCACCATGCAATCGTCGCTCTCCCGCGGCAAATCCTCCATGTGAACAGGACCTAAGAAATGTTATCAGGATTTGCGGCATTAGAGTTTTAGAACAGGAAGACATTTATGTTGGCCAATAATATGGGATTAAATTTGATGGTTTCTTCCACTAAGCTGGATCTCATAAGACTTCTCCATGAAGTCTTCCTTCAACAGAGAAAATTATTTCAATTTATTTGAGTAGAATAAAGCAAGGCATCCTCTGACGGAGAAAAATCTCTGTTGAGGGAAGGATCCAATCCATGGCAGGGAAGGAATGAATGACACTGTGGCCATGCCAGAAGCTAACCTATGGTCGCTAGACTCGATTGTGGAGGTTTCTCTTGTTGTTTCTCTTGTTGTGATTTAGCCATAAGGTCTATTCAGCAATTGGCAATACTGGGTTAAGAAATAAAACTAAGATAACGGAGTGGATCCAACCAGCTTTTCTGCTGATAAAAAAGGGAGAAAATGTTCCTTTTGACCACCCAAACAGGTTATGCTAGGGATCATGGGATATTCATGGTAAAAAAAAATCATTGTCTCTGCCCCTCCCCACATCTCTTTCTACATGTCTCTGCTAACTCACAAACCCACTCAAATGCCCACAATTTTAACAAAACATCTGTATATCTTGCAGTGTAGCCTTTCTGAGCAGATGTTATGTCTTGTTTGTGGAAACCTGAATTTGCTGACGTATTAATTCTTTAAAAAATTCAGTCACTTGTATGTTGAAGACTAGAAAGCCTATCAGAGATTCAACTTCCCATAACAGAGTAAACTTCAATACAGCAGCAACAGGTAAAGATGAACTTTTGTCTTGTTGTAGTGGGAAACTCGGGCTGTTTTCTTCCATTTCCCTTTCCAAGTAACCCCCTCATTTTTTTAAACTATTTAACTTTGTCAGCTGTTGAGATTCTGATTTGTATGGTGCTGAACAAATATTGTAATACGACATAGCCCTTCTTTATGAATATATGGTTGAGCACTTTGCTGTACTAAAACCAAGTTCAAAAAATGCCACCACTTGAGAACTAGGTCCCCTTTAAATGTGAGTTCATTAAACAACAGGGGGGGAAACAGTAGTGGAGGAATTTATGGATGGAAAAGGTTTGATTAAAGCTCCCTCACTACTGAAATGTCCTTTGGCTATTCAAAAAAATCAGCTAAAACATGGGTGATTCCGCAGTAGACCTTAAAACCTGGTTCAACCCTGTCCACGAACTTACATTCTACCCTACACTCAAGTTCACCCCGGGATATTTTTTGTTTCCACATTACATTGAGGTTACCCCAGTTTCACCCTATGCTTATCCTGGGATAAACGGATGCTGTTCTAACCAGGGATAAATGCAAGGTATTTTGTCGCGAGTTGAACTCTGATAAAACCAGGGATGAGATCCAAGTGTTCACGGGGAGGGCAGGATACAAATGGAATTATTGTTATTGTTGTTGTTGTTGATTATGATGATGATGATGATGATGATAAAGTGCGGAAAGGACCTGTATTGTGTTTCACTCATTTAGTATACTTGAAACTGTTCATGCCTTCTAGATATGACTTCTTAAACTTTTCATGCCATTCTAAATCACCAGAAGTGTCTGGGTATATGTATAGAAAAATTGATTTCTATAGGCTTCATGTCTTCCCTGGAATGTATCTTGCTGACCCCCTGCTGTGTTGATTTCCTATTGAAGGCAGATGGCTGACCATTTGGTCAGAGAAGCTCCATTGCCTGCCATATGACCACACATTCTTCACACCTCTAAGTGGAAGTCCTAGACTTCAAGGAGCCTGCTCTAAGGTTACAGGGCTCATGTCACGTAGGCCATGGGTGGGTTGGACTTTGGGGATCATTCGACTGCAGAGGGTGTTCCCCAGACTATCCCCCACCCATTGCCATGACAACCCAAAAGTTGGACACCCCCTGTCTACCTGTGATTGGCTGACTGGCCACAGCTGATTATGATTAGATTGGGGTTCTTAATTGTCTGACCCTTGGAGGAGAGCTCAGATTTTCTTGCTCTCTTTATTTGTTTGAATTGCATCTGGGACTGCTGTCCCGAGGGGAACAAAGAACTCCTTGGTGCAGCTGAAGCACATGGCTGCATGCTTACAAAGATGGACTTCTTACTCCAAACCTCTTGGGGCTGCTGGATTATTACAAATGGACTATTCTGGACTGATAACTGTTCCTGTCTTGGTAAGTATGCATCTCTAATGTGTAGTTAAGGCAAAACATTGCCTAGCCTTTGTTATTTTGAATCCTTCTTAGTCTGTGCTAAAGTTCTCTACTGAATAAACCTTATTCTTGTTTATAAATAGTGTCTGGATTGTGGTAACTGGACTCCAAGCCTTTTTCCTGTGTCTAGCTGGTCACATGCTACCTGTGTAAGATTAACTGTGCAGCTCTGGACAGAGTTGCTAATTTGTAAAACCCACATGCCAACTGAGATTCTGGGGATCTCTAATCTCAGGCTGGTGAGGGATTAAGCTTAGAGATTCCTGGTGGCTATTGTTTTAGATTCAGAGAGCCTATCTCTCTGGGTTCTTGGGTAATGTATTGTGCCAGTGTAGAATTCTTTTCCCCATCCCTGGCCTGGGGGGCAGAATCTATACAGTTTAGCTCATTAGAACAAGGCCGTTCTTTGTGATTTCTGTTGGAGAGAGCTACTCAGCATGCCCGGAAATTGGGGGGGGGCCCGCTACATCACTCTAAGTGTGTATAGGTGCTGTCTCCTTGAATGGGGTGCCTCGCTTTGTATTAACCTGGGAGCTGCCCTCTGACCCCTCCTCTCTCCCTTTGTCCTCTCACTCGCTGCACATGGCCTTCCCTGGAGAAACATGTCTCTGCAGGTCTCTCCTGTAGAGACAATGCCCCATGCCGGACAAGCTGTCCACTTGTGATAGGGAAAGTGCTCTTTAGATTGGGCTTCTCTCTCTCCTTCTGACTGCAACCTGAATGTGAACTGGATCTACTTGAATAAATATAAGTTTACCTTTTTTGCAATATATCTCTTGGGAGGTTCATTTACTGCCCTCAGTATCACACTTCTTTGACAGGGCAAAACTCTGCTATATTAACCAAATCGCCCAATAATTTCATCCCCCAGAACCTTCACCACAGTACCCCACCTCCATGTAAACACAGCTCTTGCTTTACAAACATGTACAATGATAACTGTTAAAAGAGGAAAAGCTGCTTTTGGTGGGAATGGACAAGGTGGCGAAGCAGCCTGGTTGAGAGGTGCTTTGACCTTTCCTTACCTGCGCCCAGGGGTCATTTCCTGCAGGAGCGCACAGGAGCGGAGCTCCGGCAGTAAGGAGCTCAGGGGGCGGGCACATGCAACAAGCCCCACCCCCTGCTCCCAGCAGCCCTCAGTCGGGCCATGAGGAGGAAGAAGCAGCCAGGTAAGTTGCAGAGCCGTCTCCCCAGCTCGCCTTCAGGTACAAGCTTTCCCTCTGCGCGTCCCCCCCCCAATAGCTAGCAATCCACAACAGTCCAGTGGAACCTGAGCGGTGGGTGTTGCCTTCTGACACACTTCCGGTGATGTCAGGGGCTGTGGCATATGCTAATAAGTTATGCTAATGAGCTCCTGCACCTCTTTTTCTACAAAATGACCCCTGCCTGCGCCAAATCACCCCCCCCCCTTTCCCTACCCTACCAAATACATTTTAAATGCCGGGAAACACAAGATGCAAAGACTGGTGTCATCCTACCCTGACAACAACCTTCTCTCTAAACGGACACTTTTCGGTGTCCTAAATACGTGCCCTGTTATCAACACTGGTAACTGTTTCACTTCTAAGTGCTGCTGTTTGGCACTGAACTCCTTGATAACATTCTCATTGCTGATAGCCTTTATAGGAGACATGGTATTCTGATGGCTTCAGTCTTTTCTATGCCATTGGATGCAGAAATGCATCCCCCTTCTGGGAGATGCAGAATCAATTGCCTGGTTCTTAATTGAGGTTGTCCCTCAAGGATCCTCTCTGTCATCTACGTTGTTCAACACTTATATCAGAACACTGAATGAGATCATCCAAGGCTATTGGATTAGGTGCTATTCTACTCTGCATTTCATTAATGCCTCTGTCCTAAAGTGGTCCAGGAATGCAGTGGTCAAGTTTGTGGAGAATTAGCTGAAACTGAACCCCAGGCAGACATGATGCTGGTCAGTAGATCTAATGTTCAGTAGATCTAAGGGGATCAACTTTCCTGCTTTGAACAGTGTAAAATTTTCACCATCACAGCATATGGAATGTCTTAGGATGCAGTCATAGCTATGTAACATCTGGGAAGAAGAAATGCATTTTTCTTTCATACAGAATATTGTGCTTTAAGGAAGAGAACCATGAAACACAGGGGTGAATCAAACCAAACAAAATTGTGTTTGTGGTGGAAGAGGTGCAGATAGTGGGCAAAAAAGTGCTTCTATTGCTCTTGAAGATCATTATGCTGCCAGACCCTTATTGTATAACTCTTAGAAAGTGGCTACTAATTTTAGGCCCCAGTCACATGGGCAGGAAAATGCGCGGGGGAAACGTGGCTGTTTGCCCCAGAGCAAAATAACACGCGGCTGCGCGATCAGACGTCCTGTAGAGGTCCCGTCGAGGTCCCGTGGTTAGGGGGGAGGTGCCGATCACAGGACAATCCTGCGGCGCGGCAAAGAAGTGGCCTCTCTAGCAAAAGGCTCTGCGGGTATAACCCGTTCCAGGGCTGCAGAGGAATGCAAACTGTGTCCTCCGTCCGGTCCCCTCCAGGAGGAGCATCAGGCAGGCCGCCCTCCCGCCATGCCCCCCTGCACCTCCCCCTCTGTCGCCCGGTGCAGAGAGTTCCTCTCAAGCAGGTCGAGCCAGGAGTGGAGGGGTACGGAAAAGAGGAGGGGGCTATGTTGTTTGTTTTTAAACGAAGTGTGCACATGCGCCGTTGGGTGCTTGTGCACATCCCGTGGAGACTTGGGGGGAAAAACCCTTTTAGCGATGGGACATGGGCGGGCACCAGATGCCACGACCTACCACCGGAAACGCGATCATGCGCCCGTCCTTGCCCCATGGTTTCTGGAAACTAGTACCTCAGAGGAACTAGTTTTTTACCCCGCATCTTCGGCGGGAAGCCTCAGGTTTGTCATGGGAACGCAACGCTTCCCAGATATGGCGCTGTGATTGCGCCCGGAAAATCCGCCTATCTTCCGTCTCGGTAGCCTGGCTAATGCTCCGTGTGACCGCAGCCTTATTTCACTTTTTGTTTGTCTCATTGTGCTTCTTCATTAGCCAACTTACAGTATAATTAAATACCTTCAGCTTGAAGGCAGGCCGATGACCCTGGAAATTTTCACCATCGGCCTGTACTGGGCTCACAGTAACGTTATAGAATTTATTGACATTATTGGGTTGCATTATAGAACTTATAATAGATAGATTCTGGCTTGGTTTATCTCCTAATTTTTAAGAACAGGGAAAGTAAAACTGAGCTAGTGCAATTTCCTCTTTTAAATGTCGTCAACCAGATCTTCAAACCCTTTCCTCTGTTACTTACAGACATTTTAATGCATCATGAAATCAGGATTGTTTACAGCAAGGTCTAAAGAGCTGGAATGGCTAAAATATGGGAGGGGGTGTGATTTTTAATATACATTTAGGGAATCAATTCAAACAAGTGCAGTCAACATGGAAATAAATAATGGATGGTTTTAAATATTGCAGTAAAAGATGAACTGTCTCAGGTGCTTTGGTGGGCCATGCGTCATTCAGACTTCTCTTGAGACTGTTTAAACTTATTTGCTGCCCAAATATCCTCTAGAAACCATTAGTCTATATTAAATGTAAAGCCACTAAATTCTTTCCTAATGACAAAGTCATCCAAATGGTTACTTTCAAAGACATATAACTAGTTTTCAGCCAGAAATATTTTATAGCGAAACTAGACTTACACTACACTATCCTTCAAGTCTCAAAAGCTATGGACGGGGTGGAAATAGCGGACCGAATGCTAAATCCCGTCTTTCGTTTAAACAATTGTATTTGTGAAATTCCAGTCAGCATTTTCACCATAAAACCACCAGTGGTTATTTGCCAATTACCATTCATTTTTCAATTGTTCAGATAAGACAAAGAAACATGGAGTGTGACTAGGAAAGGAGGCGCACCAACTAGTGGTCCACGGGAAGCTCCAGTCTCAACGATGCTTGCTTTTGTCCTTCCTCCGTGAATCCACCTGTGCTCTCCTATCTATGGAACCTATAAACTGGTCCTGAGCAGCAGAGGGCTACAACGTTCAGGTGTGCACAAGCTATCCCTAACCTAGGGAATAACCTTCACATCATGAGCAGAGAGTCTACAGATATCATTAAACAACAAATGGGTCCTGATCGCACGCAGATTTCACCACGGGATACTCACGAA
This sequence comes from Gekko japonicus, assembly GCF_001447785.1. Taxonomy (NCBI): domain Eukaryota; kingdom Metazoa; phylum Chordata; class Lepidosauria; order Squamata; family Gekkonidae; genus Gekko; species Gekko japonicus. The sequence goes on along the minus strand of NW_015162540.1, from coordinate 123,947 downwards.
TGCCGGACGGATTTTACGGGCGCGTTCACACGGACACATCTGGCAAGCATCCTGCACCCGCTGGCAACCTGTAGCAGTCATCCGAAGAAGCGGAGTAAAAAATAACCAGGGAAAATCCACTATCAAATGAGATTGCAACGGGCGGAGGATGGAGTTGCCAGTGTGATCACCCCACTTATCCCTCGAGGAAGCACACTGGAAGCAGGCTGCAAGGGAAAAAGTCCGCTTCACCCACTGTTGGGTCGGATCACGCAGCAACGGGTCAAATTACTGAGGCAGAAATAGCTTCGCTCCCCCCCCCTGCATTTTCTGGCATGTGTGACCGGGACCATGGTATAGCTGTCTAATGCAAAGAGGCAAACAACTGATTAGATTATATTCCCCAACAGTTTTCATTAAACAAAGAGACGGCCTTTAGGATGCTGGATAAACAAGTATTTGGGCAATGCGTTCGGGTTCAGAAATAGCATTCTAGTGATCTTTATGAGATAGCACTCAATATGCCTGCAAATTTGGAAAATGCCACAGTGGCCACAGGATTGGAAAAGGTCAGTTTACATTCCAATCCCAAAGAAGGAAGGCCAGATACTGAAGCCGAAGCTCAAATTCTGTGTTTGTTTGTGTGTGTGTGTGTGCACGCGCATGTGAGCCTGGATGATATTCAGAGATGTGGCTGAATAAAGCCTGCCCCCACCTCCTTACTGCTGGTATTCCAAGGAGGTTTCCCATCCAAGTCCTCGCCAGGGTCGGCCCCGCTTAGCTTCTGAGATCTGGTGAGATCGGGCTTGCCTGGGCTATCCAGGTCAGGGCCTCTTGTGTTGTTTTTCCCCAATGACTTTAACTATCCCTAAAGGGAAAACCAGTTTACAAATTCCAATACCACTGGAGAAGCCGGGGCAACCCCGCTCCCTAGCCTACAAGCACTTACATAAGAACATAAGAGACGCCAATGTTGGATCAGGCCAAAGGCCCATCCAGTCCAACACTCTGTGTCACACAGTGGCCAGAAATACCAGTGCCATCAGGAGGTCCAGCAGTGGGGCCAGGACATTAGAAGCCCTCCCACGGTTGCCCCCCCCCAAGCACCAAGAAGACAGAGCATCACTTGCCCCAGAGCCCCTATCTATACCTTGTGGCTAATATCCACTGATGGACTTCTGCTCCATATGCTTATCTAATTCCCTTTTGAAGCCGTCCATGCTTGTAGCCGCCACCACTTCCTGTGGCAGTGAATTCCATGTGGCAGGATGCATCATTCTGGCCTACAAAGCCACAAGTCTGGATCTGCCGCAAGGCTCGCTCCTTCCTGTGGCAGTGAATTCCACTTCCTGTGGCAGTGAATTCCACTTCAGATAGATAAGGACAAATGTCCAGAAAAAAGGAACCTAAGTTCTGACAGCAGACACTGTCGGTGCTAGGAGCCCACACTAGAGAGAAAAAACCTTGGGTGGGGAAGACTGACTCACTTTTACACCACCAAAGAAGACTCATGGTAAGTGAAACAAATCTTCTGTTCTCCAGTGCTCAAGGTGTGGGTCAGTCTTCACTTCTGGGACATACAAAAGCAGTGTGCCCAGGGCGGGAGAAATAGGGCTCCTAGTCCAGAAGGGTGTGCTGTAGGACCCTCCTCCCGAAGACCACTTCAGCTGAGACCACCATGTCTATCCTATAAAGGTAAAGGTAAACAGGTTCCCTTGCTCGAAAGCCAGTCGAGTCCGACTCTAGGGTTGCGGTGCTCATCTCCGTTTCAAAGCCGAAGAGCCAGCGCTGTCCGAAGACATTTCCGTGGTCATGTGGCCGGCATGACTAAACACCAAGGCGCACGGAATGCTGTTCCCTTCCCACCGAAGTGGTACCTATTTATCTACTTGCAATTTCTTGCTTTCGAACTTCTAGGTTGGCAGGAGCTGGAACTAGAGACGGGAGCTCACTCCGTCATGCGGCACCCGGGTCTGGAACTGCTGAACTACCGACCTTTCACAGCCTGCAGTTCAGCGTCTTAACCACTTGAGCCACCGCAGCTCTGGTGCCCCCAGTAGCTGACCATGAATTGTTAATATCGAAAATTAGAATAAAGCTGAAGAAAAACAACAGAGCATTCATAATATCAAAATACAATCTAAGCAGCATTCCTGTAGAGTTTAAAGACCACGTAAAGAACAGATTTGCATTACTAATTTCAAGTGCACACAAACTGGAAGGACAACCGGTTGAAACCAGAGATATTATCAAGGACGAATGTACAAAGACTATTCCTGTAGCCAAAAAAAAAAGAATCGCCTCAATTGATTACTTAGGAAACTCTTAACATGGCTAAAGATAAAAGAGAGAAGTAAAACGTGACAGAAACAGAATCAGAAGTCTAAATGCAGTGTTCCAGCCACTGGCATGTAGAGACAAAGCGAACAATGATAATAAACATTGTAAAGAAGTAAAAGAGAACAACAAAAAGGGAAGAATAACAGATCTGTTTCACAAGACCCAAGAAATCAAAGGGACATTTAAAGCACAGTTAGGCATGCTGAAAGATCAACATGGAACTACATTCGCTATAACTGAACAGGACAAAATAAAGAAAAGATGGGAATAACACACTGAAGAGCTATACAGAAGAGATGAAAGGATGACAGATCCCTTCCAAGAAGAATTATTTAAAGCAGAACCTACAGTTTTAGAAAGTGGAGTGAAAGCTGATAACTGAATTCCTTCTTAGTTTTTTTCGTCTTCCCCATCTTAAGATTCTGTAAGCTGCTTCTCTGAAAGGGAGGGATTCCAGGCTCGTGTTCTCTCACTGTTTTCTCATGAAGCAGCAGCAAGGTTTATTAAAGCCAGTTTGGTGTAGTGGTTAAGTGTGCAGACTCTAATCTGGGAGAACTGGGTTTGATTCCCCACTCCTCCACTTGCACCTGGCTGGATGACCTTGGGCAAGCCGTAGTTCTGATAAGAGCTGTTCTTGAAAAAGAGCCGTTTCTGTCAAGAGCTCTCTCAGCCCCGCAGACCTCACAGGGTGTCTGTTGTGGGGAGGGGAAGGGAAAGGAGTTTGTAAGCCGCTCTGAGACTCCTTCGGGTAGTGAAGGGCGGGGTATAAATCCAATCTCTTCTTCTTCTTCTTTTACCTCACAGGGTGTCTGTTGTGGGGAGGGGAAGGGAAAGGAGTTTGTAAGCTGCTCTGAGACACCTTTGGGTAGTGAAGGGCGGGGTATAAATCCAATCTCTTCTTCTTCTTCTTCTTCTTCTTCTTCTTCTTCTTCTTCTTCTTCTTCTATTATTGTGG
>NW_015162540.1:90393-120552 GCF_001447785.1 Gekko japonicus | reverse complement strand
GTTCAGCAAAATATGGAGATGGTGGTCCAATTATCCCAAGTAGATCAAATAGTTCAGTTTGTCCAATAATCCAGAGCAGATAAACCTGGTCCAACAAACAAGTTTAGAAAGCTAAAACAGCAGAGCAGCTCTATGAGGCTGATCATCTATCACTATCTTGCCCTGGCTTCCTCTGCAGTGAAGTTAAAGCTGCACTCAAACAATTGGGAGAAACAAATCACCACGAGTAAATGGGATATCAATAGAGCCATTCAATAGAAGCAGAGCCCATCAAAATGTTAACAAGAATATGCTAACAAACATGGAAAACAAAATAATGGCCCACAGACTCAATCTACATTCCATTCCCCCAAAAAAGGAGGACTGCAGGAACTCCAGGAACTATTGGACCATCAAATTACTTCCCACACAAGTAAAGTGATTCTCAAAATCTGACAACAAAGTCTGTTATCATATATTGAATGAGATATGAGAGATGTTCATGCCGGATTCAGAAAAGGAAGAGGCACTAGAAATCATATTGCAAATGTACATTGGTTACTGGAGCAGACGAGAGAATTTCAGAAGAAAACCATCTTGTGTTTCGTAGATTACAGCAAAGATTTGACTGTATGGATCATGAAAAGCTATGGTTGGTTTTAAAAGACCTAGACGCACCACAACATCTGTGGCCAAATATGCTAATGAGTTTCTGTGGTTGGGTGTGGCCTATTATGCTACTGAGTTCCTGCTGGGCTTTATCTACAAAAAGAGCCCTGCAGTGTTAACGATAGGACATTTTGACCATAAGTCAGAAGCAACTTGACAGCACTTAACACAAACACATACACACACACAGATCTGTTCTAGCTATTGTACCAAATCCCTCAATAAATGCAGTATTTCCTCCTTAAACCTTTATATCTGTTTTCGGTCATCATCTTTCTACTGAAATTTGCTACTCTCAGCCACCTCTTTCCAATGCTTGCAGAAACATGCAAGCTAATTCTCCATATCAGTCTGAACACGCGTTCGCATGTCATCAGGGGTGTTACATGTTGCTGAACTTTCCCTTTCCCCTTCCTTTTGCAGGTGCCGTGCGGTTTGGACATGGCCAGAGGCATGAGGCAAAGGGCCAGAGCTCTTGGCCATTTGGCTCTTGGTCTGTGATTCGTGGACGTGATCACACGTAGAATTAACCGCGCCATAGGCACGAATGCCAGGCAGATTTTAAGGGCGCAATCAGATGTCAACATCTGCCAAGCGTCCCGCTCCCGTCGGCAATCCGTTTTGCTCTGCTGCAGAAGCGGAGTAAAAAGACACTGGGGAAAACCCAGTAGCAAACGGGTTTGCTACGGGCCAGGAATGAACTTTCTCCAGTGTGATCGCGCCAGCGTGCTTCCATGGCATCGGGATGGTCTGATCGGGCCATCCCGACTCGCTGTTGTTGTTGTTTTCCCCATTTCACTATGCGCATTATCGCACACTGCATAGGGAACACTCCGTGCGGAGATGTGAATCATCGATCCCTCAATGAAGCGCACTGGAAATACACAGCCAAAAAAACCACCCCGACTCTCATGTGGTTGCATCTGATCATGCAGGGGTGGGCGACCCCCACAGCTCCCAGGGACTGTGTGATCTCGCAGATGTGAACACTGCCTCGTAACTTGGGCCTTGGCTGAGCCAGCCACTGAACCCAAGAATGGCCCGAGATGTAGGTTGTTGTTTAGATCATTTGTCGATGTTGCACTTTTAAAAAAAAAAACTGTTGTACAAAGTTCAACTTTTGGCTTCCTGTGGGTCTTTTGAAGGACGAAAGTGGGATACAAATATTTAAGCAAATAAATGATTCCGGTGTAAGATATCAGCACTGTATACATTTCTTCCTCCCAGCCCTGCCAGGCACGGTGTCTCTGTGTGTAAAGTGTTTTAAGCTGGAAGGGACGGATCGGGGACAGGTGAATGCCGATTCCCAGATGTTGCAGTGTGCTCGTGCCTGTTTGCTGCGCCCCCGAGCCGTCCGTCTTTTAGCCCAAAACCTCCCGTGTGACCGGGGCCAGAGGTGATTTGCCATTGCCTGCCTCTGCATAGCAACCCTGGGATTCCTCGGTAGTCTGCCATCCAAATAGTAGCCATGGCCGACACTGCTTAGCTTCTAACAAGATTCGGCTCTCCTGGGCCAGGCACTAGTATTTCATTCTGTTCCTCTACTGACAGATGTTGCCAAAAATTGATATATTCCAACCCCCCAAATTTTTCAGTTGGAGTTCATAAGATGTATTGTTATGTTTGGATGTGAACATTACTGCAGTTTAACACAAGCTACCGTCATGAAAATACTGTCCCCTTTATGTTTCTGGCACAAGAGAAACTGAATGCAAGCTATCACAAGAAAATAAAGAACCGCTACAAGAACAGGACCACTGAGAGAATATAGATCCCAGTCAGTGCTGATTTTGTCAAAAGGCAGCAGACTACGAATAAGGTGAGAGAAAGTTGATGAAGAAGAAGAAGAAAAGAATGGATTTATACCCTGCCCTTCACTACCCAAAGGAGTCTCAGAACGGCTTACAAACCCCTTCCCCTCCCCACAACAGACACCCTGTGAGGTAGGTGGGGCTGAGACAGCTCTGACAGAAACTGCTCTTTTTCAAGAACAGCTGTGCCAGAACTAAGGCTTGCCCAAGGTCATCCAGCCAGGTGCAAGTGGAGGAGTGGGGAATCAAACCCGGTTCTCCCAGATTTGAGTCCGCATATTTAACCACTACACTAAACTGGCTCTCTAAGGGCTAAGGGAATTTCTTGACCTTAGTTACCCAAAGTTCCAACCAAAACATTCAGTCCCAGTTGCCACATACGTTCGTCAGCAGCAAGAAGTCACTCCCATGACTGAAACCATAATATGGAAAGAATTTATACGTAGGTCTACTTGGGAGTCAGTTATAAATACAACGGTCTGCTCCCACATACCTAAAATAAAGTTTTGGGGACATTTTGGTGACTGAAAACCATAACATGGCTGGCTTTTTTAACCCACTGTAAGAAACTGGTTACGAGGGAGACCGGTTTTCCTACTCCATCCCCTTTCAAGAAATGTCTGTTTAGATGTGGATAGATCCAATGAAGGATTCTTCCAAATACATGATTTTTTTTTGTTCACAATTAGTGTAATGCAGGGACTGTGCATTTGATTGTGAGGCCATCTGAGGTTTTGCGACACTTCTATAATGATGGAATTTGTTTAAGCTATCTTGTTTGCATAAAAATCAATCTAAACTTGTTCAGAAGCCAAATAAAACACAGTTGGCTAATGGGTTTGCCTCAGACTTAAAATCCTATAACAGCTCCAAGCTTATTAGTGCCCATTTACTGAACAAACCTTGGCAGTAAAGCTGATTTTCCATTGGCATTAGGAGAGTTAGAGAGACTATTTGGCACATCCAGCTTTCAGCAAATCTGAATCTAATTCGAAGTCTTTATTAATCTCTGTGTCTGGATAGATCTTTGTTTAAGATTCAAGAGCTTCACTGAGTGGAGTGAAGGAGACGCTGAAAGAGACAGATGGAAAGGAATATTTTACATCACGCTGGCCTGATTTGAGGATCTGCATTGGGGGCTAGGAATGGGCAGACCACTGCCACTAAACCCCTTTTTATTTCAAACTGGGGAGGTTTAAATCAAATTAACTAGAAGGATATCTCCGTTGTAGTGAGTGACTCAGCATGACCGGACACTGGGGGGCGCTATATCACTCTAAGTGTGTATAGATGTTATCTTCTTGAATGGGATCTTTCTTTGTCTTAACCTGGGAGCTGCCCCCTGACTCTTTCTCTCTCCCTTTGTCCTCTCACTCAGAAACAGAAAACCTTTATTGGCATAACACAGATAAACCAGAACAAAGGCAAAATTTAAGGGATAGTACTAAAACAGCGTCAACCAATATTCCCAATATCTCAAAATACAAAGCAATCCTAACATGGTTTACGAGATTTACAAAGTACTACTCTTGACTTCCATACATAAGTCAAAAATTCAGTGACAGATAGTGTTATTGCTGGACTCTTGTCTGCTAGAAAGAAATTTAAATCCCTATCCAGAAAATCTCTCTGCACAGGGAGAAGCGGGCGAATCAAAACATTGCGCATAGCGGAATATTTAGGACAGCGAAAGAGAATATGGGTGATAGAATCAGTCTATCCTTGTATGGCACACCCCTGTATCTACTGGAGACCACTACTGAGGGGAAAAGGTTGAACCTTGCAAGCATAAAAACCCTCCGAAAGACTGGAATTGTCAAATTAGCGATATATGGTACCATGGAGGTATGCAAGGGGAGGAGGGGTAATGAATAGGGAGAACAAACTCCAAGACTACCGGCATTAATGATCTGCGCCTCTATACCCCAATTTCTCCTCCTAACCACCTGCAAGATTGCTACCTCACCACAGTTATAGAGGGGTTCCAGATCAATACCTAGGGTACCCACCTTTTTCACTATGGCCTGTGACCACTCTGATGTATAGGGGTTAGCTAAAAGTTGGCTAGCAGGAGGAGATCGAAAGTGGAGCCGAAGCCAATATTTGATCGTAATGATCCAAGACCGAGATTCTATCAAGTGGAGACCCAGCTCCTTATAAAGGGCAAAAAGCGACACTGAGTTGGAAACACCAAGAATCCTGCGCAGAAAAGTGGAGTAGATGCTCTCAACTCTCCTAGTAAAAGACTGAATCCAGATAGGGATCCCGTATAGCAGACGAGATATAACAGCCGCTTGGAACATCTTAAGCGCAGCCGGTACAAATTGGTTGCCCTTGTGGGGGGAAAAAACCCGAATCAGGGCTGCAGCCTTATTCTTAGCCATAACCAGGGAGACCTCTCACTCACTCTACATGGCCATCCATGGAGACATGTAGCTCAGCAGGTCTGCCCTCATCCTCCCACACACATGATGCTGGACAAGCTGGCCATTTGTGACAGGGAAAGCGCTCTTTCGATTTGGCTTCTTTCGACTGCAACTTGAATGTGGACTGGGATCTACTGGAATAAATGAAAGTTTACCTCTTTTGCAATATACTTCATGGGAGATTTATTTACTGCATTCAGTATCACGCTTCTATGACTGGGCAAAACTCTGCCGTATTAACCAAATATCCCCTGGGTGCCTTAGATTAATCCTCTTTTAATACAACCAGGGCTATTTTTGGGCAGGAACGCACAGGAACGGAGTTCCATCTGGCTCCCGAGTTGGCCACGCCCAGCAGGAATGCATTAGCATAATAGGCCACACCCAACAGCAGGAACTCATTAGGATTGGCTACCTTAGGGGGTGTGGCCTAACATGCAAAGGAGTTCCTGCCACAAAAAAAGGCCCTGGGTTTTGACAACAAACAAGGTAAACAGAATAACAAGCAAAAGGTGGGTGTGGCTGGATAACCACACTTCTGGTAACATGGGGGTGCGGCCTAATGTGCTAATGAGCTGTGCTGTCAGGGGTGTGGCCCAATATGCTAATGAGTTCCTGCTGCTGGGTGTGGCCTATTATGCTAATGAGTTCCTGCTGGGCTTTTTCTACAAAAAGAGCCCTGAATACAACCCCGTTCCAAAGTGGCATGATTTCTAGGTGCTACTAATGTGTTTCCAATTACGTCTTTGGGAATATGACAAGGCTTAACAGCTTCCCTACCAGCCCAAGTCTTGCCAAAAACCTTTCCCCGTGTCATCCTTTCAAGACTCAATAAAGATGGCAGAGGATAGTAAGTGGGAGACTGAGAATAGTAAGTGAGGGGACACAAGAACCATTCAACCAGGAGTGAAGGCCCAGATCTCTTAGAAGTAGGGTTGTTAGCCAAGCACAGGCGATTGGCAGGCCTTGTAAGGGGACATGCAAAAACAGGTGTTGCAGCTATACGCCACAATGCTATTTCTGGCACAAACCCAGAAATGACATCAGCAAATCTGCACAATGCTCTAGGATTTCCCCAAAACTCTTTAGTAAAACCTAGGTTCATGCTGGTCGTGATGCTGCAGAATCCCACAATTCCTATTCCACCATTTCTTGCCTCCCCGCCACTCTCCTGATTATGCCTAACGTTACTACCTGGACACCCTAGTTAGCAGCACGTGCAGAAGTGTTCAGACACATCAGGAAAAAAATGAGACATCTGCTTTCTAGAATCTGTAGACGATCGTGGCAATATTAAGAGTTCAAGCTGAGGCCTAACGGCTACTGCCGTCACTCTGCCTTGTTCATCTTTTAAGAAAGTTTTGAGAAAGGGGAACAATGAGGCCTGAAATTAATCCATTTAGCCTCCATATTTAAGTAATTAATGTACTGACAGCATAGACACGAGAAATGCAGGGTCCAGCTCTGCCCCATCACTACTGGCGGTATTTTCACTGCCCATGACACATTATCTATTGGTTAACTGTACGGAGGTCTAAAGACCTGAAGCAGAGTAATTTTAATCATCATGTGAAATTAATTCCCTTCCCCTTGCTTCTCTAACTTTATGGCCCTTTCTGCACTCTCCTTTTTAATCCATGTGCTCCAAGCAATTCTGCACTAAAGTCAAGTTCAGCCTTCTTTTTAATCCAGGTTTTTTCTTTTACTTTCTTCCTAGAATGACACTTCTCTCCCAGGAAAAGCCACTTCTCTCATAGTAGCTATGCACGTTGCCAACGTTTTTCTGATTCTGATCCTTTATGTTGCGAAGTCAGTATGTTTGTGAGCATTCCGTGACTTCGTGACAGCTCAGCCAATGGTTCATGGGTCCTACCAGCAGGGTTTAATTTGTTCCAGGGCTGAGCTCCAGCATTTCTTCCAGTGCCAGAGCTTATCCCCATTGCATAAGATGAAATAATAGATTAACAGGGTATAAAGGTGCAGAAAATGGATTTTAATCACATTAGTTTACAGAGGGGATTACCATGGACTAAAAATTTGGGGAAGAGTTCTAGATTGGAGGATGTGGGTTCCAGAAAGATTTGAGGTCTCTTTTATCAGAAATTAAACCCTGCCTTATCATTGCCCCCTCCCTTTCTTCTTTGTTATGTCTTCTTACCATGCTACCCAAAAAGTGTGTGGGTAGGGCCAAGCAGTTAGCCGCACTCAAAAAGAGCAGTGTTGGAGCCAGGGCTATTTTTGGGCAGGAACGCACAGGAATGGAGTTCCGGCTGGCTCCCAAGTTGGCCACGCCCAGCAGGAACTCATTAGCATATTAGGCCACACCCAACAACAGAAATTCATTTGGATTGGCTACAATTAGGGGGTGTGACCTGACATGCAAAGGAGTTCCTGCTCCAAAAAAAAGCCCTGGGTTTTGTCAACAAACAAGGTAAAGAGAATAAGAAGCAAAAGGTGGGTGTGGCTGGGTGACCACACTTCTGGTAACATGGGGGTGTGGCCTAATATGCAAGTGAGCTGTGCTGTCAGGGTTGTGACCTAATATGCTAATTAGTTCCTGCTGTTGGGTATGTCCTATTATGCTAATGAGTTCCTGCTGGGCTTTTTCTACAAAAAAAGCCCTGGTTGGAGCCAAGCGGTTGACTGCCCCTAAAAGGAGCCCCACTATGGGTGCAGTTGTATGAGCTTTTGGAGGAGATGGACAGTTCTTGTGGTGGTTTTGGGCATTAGGATAGGGTTGCTAGGTCTTACCCATCTGCTGGCATGGGGCTCCTGGATTGCTTCTAGGGTCTTCACCTGGAAGTAATGTCAATGCACTGGGCATGTCACATGGGGGACACGCTAGCATTTGGCTGATAACTCTATGGTAACCATAGAGTTTTTAGCCAAAAGCTAGAGTGTCCCCCACGCAACATGTCTGGCACAGTGGAGCTATTTGGGGGTGGGGTTTCCCCCGCTGGCCAGCTGCCTGGAAGGAGCTTGGGGGCCCCCAAATCAGAGGGAAAACTCTCCCCTATTGGGGGTTAGCAACCCTAAACTGGGGGAGAGGCTAAGCATGCATGCCTACCTTTTCTGGTCTGGGGACTCCCATTAGGGGTCCTGGGGGTTGGCTTGTTCAGCAATATTCCAGCTCAGGGGCTGTCACCTAGCTCCAACTCTCAGATTGCAAAGGAACCACATAGTGGTTTGTGCCCATTTGGAACCCCGGGACTGGCCATCCCATGTGGTTCCCCCCCAGCAGGCAGGTTGGGGTGACGTTCTGTGGCATCGGTCAACCAAATGGGGCTCCCAAGATTAGATCAGTGCCGTATGCTGCGCCAAATGTCCCTGTGATTTTACTCAGTAAAAGCTGTGGCCTGTTTTCCCCTCCAGCAACGGGGCCTCACTCCCCTCGCCCCTTGGACCACAATTACAATTCTTACAGTCCAGCAGGGCCTGTAAAACAGAAACGTTCCACCAGATGCTTGGTTGAGGACAGCGACGGCGTCTATCTGGCTGGCACTCTTAAACCCTCTTATCCCCTCCCCTCCCACAAGGTGGTCTCAAACTGGAAGTTTCTACTGCCATCTGCTTAATTTAAATATACCTGAATTTTTACTGTAATTTTAATGTCTTTATTCTTGACATGTTTGTTTTTAATGACTTGTTGCTCACCCCCCTAAAAAACATAGAACATAAGAGATGCCAATGTTGGATCAGGCCAAAGGCCCATCCAGTCCAACACTCTGTGTCACACAGTGGCCAGAAATAGCAGTGCCATCAGGAGGTCCACCATACTTTTGTTCTTCTCTAGGGGCTTTTCCACATAAGAACATAAGAGACGCCAATGCTGGATCAGGCCAAAGGCCCATCCAGTCCAACACTCTTTATCACATAGTGGCCAGAAATACCGGTGCCATCAGGAGGTCCACCAGTGGGGCCAGGACATTAGAAGCCCTCCCACTGTTGACCCCCCCCCCAAGCACCAAGAATACAAAGCAACACTTGCCCCAGAGCCCCTATCTATACCTTGTGGCTAATAGCCACTGATGGACCTCTGCTCCATATGCTTATCTAATTCCCTTTTGAAGCCGTCCATGCTTGTAGCCGCCACCACTTCCTGTGGCAGTGAATTTCATGTGTTAATCACTCTTTGGGTGAAGAAGGACTTCCTTTTATCCGTTCTAACCCGACCGCTCAGCAATTTCATGGAGTGCCCACGAGTTCTTGTTCCCCTGAGCCCTGTTTTTGGGGAATGGATGGTATAAAAACTGAATATAATAAATAAATAAATTAGTGTTTGTGTATTCTTTTCTTCCCTGTTTCCCAGCTGTGTGTGTGAGAGTTTACTAGGTGCAAATGTAATAATGCGCCTTTGACAAATCTATCCCAAAAAGGTATCAGAGGTATCTAGCATTGTGCAATGCCAAGAGGCCTGTGAATATGACCAAATATCAGTTCAAATCCCGGGGCAGTCCCTATCTATCAATGTGTTATCTGTAGATTTCTCTGTAGTTATCTTGGATGATTTCCCATAAGCGCTGCTCCGCGCTCACTTCTTCCTTTCCCCCGATGGTATGTGTCAATTTCACACAAGCTGCTGTGCGACCGCATTTTGCCCCGCAGCTTCATGCAATTTTCCCTGCGTCTACTCAATCCTCAAAAAACAGGATTGAGTAGATGCGGGGAAAATCGCACGAAGCTGCGTGGCAAAATGGGGTCGCGCAGCAGCTTGTGTGAAATTGACACGTACCATCGGGCCAAAGAGAAGAGTGAGCGCGGAGTAGCGCTTGTGGGAAATCACCCCTTGTCACTTCTCAGAAGCTAAGCAGGGTTAGCCGTGGTCAGTATTTGGAAGGAAGACCACCAAGGAATACCAGGGGCATTACGCAGAGGCAGGCAGTGGCAAACCACCTCTGAACGTCTCTTGCCTTGAAAACCCCTTGGAGTTCCAGCCCGAAAATAATGTTGCTTATCCCAAAGAGACAGGAGATTTATATAAACAGATGTGGATGGCTGGATAAATGAATGGATCTATTTTTGACATTCCAGGCAGACAGCAAAAACAAACAGATTATTCATTTATTGTTGGGCTACCGTTCATGGATTGCTGGTGGGTTGCGTTTGTCTTGGTGGGTTACAAGTTTTGGAGAAGTTTTGGGCTTCATTGTTGGGGGGGGGGGGACTCCTAAATCTTCCATGCTTCTGTTTTGCCTACCTGGAAATTTGGCAGAGTTTTATGTCTAGATACACACATTGTATTGCTCACAGAAAACGTTGCAGGAAGATCCATGAAACAGAATTTCTTTGGTCCATGAGGTTTGTGGTTAGACTATTGTGGTGCTGTCTGCGACTTCAAGGAGTCCAAAAGTTAAGGGACTTGTGGTCACACGGCTAGACTTTTCTGAACTCGTGGGAAAGGGTGACCAGATTGCTAGGGTGTGTGCATTTCAGAGGTCATTCTGACTGGAAAGGTTTGTCTGTCTTTCTCCTTGTGTTAAAGGCTTAGGTTGAAACTCAAGGAAATATGTGTTTTCTACATGCTTCTCATAGGATGCTGTGTAAACGCACTCCTCCTCTTATTGAGAACAATATACTATTATACTGTATAGGTATATAATATGAATTTCTCAAAAAGTTTCTGAATCCAATTTAAGATAGTAATCATTGGGGGGGGGGGGCGGTGGTGTGATAAATGAAGTCACCTTTCACATGCACTGCCTTATCTTCGACTGCAAACCATACCCATCAACAAGAAACCTGTATGCAATAATGGCCTCGGCCACACGGGCAGGAAAATGCGGGGGGGATGCGTGGCTGTTTGCCCCAAAGCAAACTAACGCGCGACTGCGCGATCAGGTTTCGGGTTGAGGTCCCGTCGAGCTCCTGTGGTTAGGGGGGAGGTGCTGATCACATGATGCGGCAAAGAAGTGGAGCGGCGCAGCAAACGGGGTTGTTGTGTTTTTTAAAAAACTGAAATGTACGCATGCTCCGTTGGGTCTTGTGCGCATCCGTGAAGACTTTGGGGGGGAACCTTTTTGTGAGGGGACATGGGTGGGCGCTGGAACTACCACCAGAAACACGATCAGATGCCCGCCCTTGCCCCGCGGTTTCCGGAAACTAGTACCTCTGAGGTACTAGTTTTTTACCCCGCATCTTCGGCGGGAAGCCTCGGGTGCGCCACGGGAGCTCTACGCTTCCCAGATGTGGCGGTGAGATCGCGCCCGGAAAATCCGCCTATCTTCTGTCTCTCTAGCGTGCTAAATGCTCCGTGTGACTGGGGCCATAAGTTACCGTATAAATACTATGATTCTAGTTTGTACAAGGTCTGGAAAAACATTACCCATTGGTTTTGTTTCCTGTTGTGGCTTCAGTGCCCTCTACTTTCTTCAGCCGGTTCAAAAGCAGAAACGTTGCTCTTTATGAGCATATAAAGCTCTCCTTTTACGAAGGCAGACCACTGGTTTATCAAGATCAGTATCGCTTACTCTGACAGGCAGTGGTTTTCTAGGGTCTCAGGTAGAGATGTTTCACAGCTACTTGACCCTTTTAAATGGAAATGCTGGGGATTGATTCCCCACTCCTCTATATGCAGCTGCTGATGTGACCTTGGGTTACTTGCAAGTTCTTTCAGAGCTGTTCTCTCAGAGCAGTTCTCAAAAGAGCTCTCTCAGCCCCACCTACCTCACAGGGTGTCTGTTGTGGGGAGGGGAAGGGAAAGGAGATTGTAAGCCGCTCTGAGACTCCTTTTGGTAGTGAAGGGTGGGGTATAAATCCAATCTCCTCCTCCTCCTCCCTATGAACTAGAGCTTATGCAACAGGTGTAGGCGTACATTGTAGGGTGGATCTAACACACTTGCATCTTGCCCTTCCTCCAAGGAGCTTATGGTGGCACACAAGCATCTCTTCTCCTCCGGTAAAGGAGGAGAACAACAGGAGTTCTCCACCTTCTCTCCATCACATGTGGCACATTAACCACCTGCCCTGAAATCATTTCACTGTGTGTTTTCCACATCCCTTCCAGCAGCAGCCAAAGATATAGAGAAGGGTGGGGACTCTAATCTGGGAGAACCGGGTTTGATTCCCCACTCCTCCACATGCACCTGGCTGGTTGACCTTGGGCAAACCGTACTTCTGATAAGAGCTGTTCTTGAAAAAAGCCATTTCTGTCAAGAACTCTCTCAGCTCCGCCTACCCCACAGGGTGTCCGTGGTGGGGAGGGGAAGGGAAAGGAGTTTGTAAGCCACTCTGAGACTCCTTTGGGTGGTGAAGGGCAGGGTATAAATCCAATCCCTTCTTCTTCTTCTTGAAAAAGAGCAGTTTCTGTCAGAGCTCTCTCAGCCCCACCTACCTCACAGGGTGTCCATTGTGGGGAGGGGAAGAGAAAGAGATTGTAAGCCGCTCTGAGACACCTTTGGGTAGTGAAGGGTGGGGTATAAATCCAAACTCCTCCTCCTCCTCCCTATGAACTAGAGCTTATGCAACAGGTGTAAGCATACATTGTAGGGTGGATCTACCACACTTGCATCTATCACACTTGCATCTATCACACTTGCATAAGGGGAATGGAGAGGAGTTTGTAAGCCGCTCTGAGACTCCTTTGGGTGGTGAAGGGCGGGGTATAAATCCAATCTCTTCTTCTTCTTCTTTTACCTCACAGGGTGTCTGTTGTGGGGAGGGGAAGGGGAAGGAGTTTGTAAGCCGCTCTGAGACTCCTTTGGGTGGTGAAGGGCGGGGTATAAATCCAATCTCTTCTTCTTCTTCTACACGAGAAGTTATATTATGTAAAACAGGGCTGTCATTTTCAGTGGCGGTATCTGGGGTTGTTGTTGGGGTTTTTTTTAAGAAAGCAAGATTGTGTTGAAATGTTCCCTGACCAGCCCCTTACAATGTTAAGTGTCCATTGAGGGAATTCTGATACATGGCCAGCTCTAGAGAGAGGCTAAGCAACCGTATAGGGTATATTTTGGTGCAGGGGGTGAGTACATGGTGAGAAAGGGGGCCTCTCGTGGAACATCATTAATCATTTCAAGGGCATATCTTAAAAATACACTCCACAACATCCGTACCAAACCTGTTGCGTGAGGATTTAAAAATCGAGCCCCTCTTTGTGTTTCTAGTGCACACTCTCAAGATAGTGCCCACGCTTACTCGTGGCTTTTCAACTTGACTGGGCTGCTGTCTTTTTAAAGCCTCTCCTTTGTAGATCAGAGACAGAGAAAAGGAGATGAGCCGTTTTAGACTTTTCTCACAGTGGGAGGCCATCAGCTGGATTCTTCTGTTGGCCAGGACATGATAGATGGTGATTCTTCTCAAGTTCACAGCAAAGACCGCCTTAGCCTGTGTCCACCCAGCTAGCAAAACACAAGCGTTTGCCAAGACAAACAGCTCAAGGTATGAACATTAACAGTAAGCAATAACTGCGGTGTGAAACATTCTCAGGAAAGTCCAGACATCAAGGATGCTTCTTGGAATATCTTGAATGTCCTGCATTCTTTTGTAGAGAGAAAAAAGGGCCCTACGACAAACGGGGTGGGAGACTGTAGCCACGGAGGAATAGCTGAGCCCCAGAGAGCCGGCCATCAATTTTCTTACTGTGGCTGGTTCAAGGGAAACTGAAATGTATATTACGGTGACTTCTGACACCAGCTGCTGTTATGCACAGGATATATTACTTTAAAAAAACAGAAATCCCAACTATTAATAGGACCTTCTTTTTTTAAAAAAAGGTCCCTTGTAGTTTTTAATTGTTTTCATCTGGGATGGGGAAGCCATCCATAAAATCTGGTATGCCTATTTCATGGGTCATTGAAACAAGCTTGTGTTAGCTCATATACTCAAATAGTAGATTAAGAAGAAGGTAATTTATGACTTCTAAACTGTTTGTTGACACAAAATTTGTCTTATGCTCAATGCTGTCACTAAAAATATAAAACCGGCGAGGGAAATGAAAACATCAAAAATGGTGGAGTAGTGAGAACATCAGAAGAGCCCTGCTGGATCAGACCAGTGGTCCATTTAGTCCAGCATTCTGTCTCACACAGCAGCCAATCAGTTCCTCTGGAGGGCCAACAACAGGGCAGAGAGGCCCGAGACCTTCCCCTGATGTTGCTTCCGGGCTCTGGGATTCAGAAGCTTAGTGCCTTTGAATGTGGAGGTTCCCCTCAGTCACCACGCCTAGTAGCCATTGATAGACTTATCTTCCATGACTCTATCTAATCCCCTTTTAAAGCTGTTATGACGGCCCCATCCCTACCTCAGAGGCAAGATTTTCCCTCTGTTTTTCTTTCCCTTTTGCGACTGAGCCACTCTAGTTGTCTGCTTTCTTCTTTCCTGAAGAATTCCGGCTGTCCTACCCTGTCACAGTATAATATTTTGGCTGTTTGCTCAGCCCAGGAACCTGAGGGCAGGAATGGGTTAATACTGAGAAGACAGAAGAACTGAAGAGATGGAAGGAGAAAGAAAAAAGCTTTTATTGTAGATTATGAAAGCAATTAAAAATGTATATGTACATCTATAAAAAACAAAAGAAGAAATGGTGATGTAAGAGGTATGTATATAATACTAGCTAAAACTGTAATCTTTAATTCAGTTCTTCTATAAAACGAAATGCAACCCCCCCCCAACTTATACAACTTAAATGGCACTTGAGACATTTTTCTATTCCTAATTAACAAAATATTTTATTCAACATAGTGAAGGTTGAGGGTTCAAAGAAGACAGGACACAGGTATGTAGAAAGCTGAGCTGACGGGCCGAAGTCTTCTCACTTCTCAGCTGTATTTATTGAAAATCTATCTCCTCCTTTTCCCCCCTCCCCTTCATACATCACAGCATCCTGTCATGAGACATGAACTAAGGAATGTGTGTGTGTGTGCGCACAGGCAGCTGTCTGTTATCTCTCCCTCCTTCCCCTGCCAAGGCCAATTGACTGGGTCATTAGGCAGTCAACAGATTCCATCTTGGGGCTCTCAGTACATACATACATTTTAGTTCCCAATCTCCAGCCAGGAGAACAGTGAATTCACTCGGGTTTGCCACGCAGATGTCTGCACGGCTCTCCTACAACATAGAGAGGAAAAGTCAGGTGAAATCAAGGGTGAAATATCTGTGGTAACTCAATATAGGATGTGGTCACGCGCGCCAGATAAAACGGGGGGGGCAAGGGTATTTCCTCCGGAGGAGTTTGACCTGCAGTTGCAAGATCACACCTCCCTTTGAAGCTGCGGGTTCAGCCCATCAGTGTGTGGTCAGAGGCAACTGCAGGTGTTGTTGTTGTTGTTCAGTCGCACAGTCGAGTCCAACTCTTTGCGACCCCATGGACCAGATCACGCCAGGCCTTCCGGTCTTCCGCCGTCCTCTGAAGTTGGCTCAACTTCATGTTCGTTGCATCTGTGACACTGTCTAACCATCTCATCCTTTGCTGTCCCCATCTTCTTTGACCTTCAATCTTTCCCAGCATCAGGGTCTTCTCCCTTCTCATTTGGTGGCCAAAGTATTTGAGCCTCAGTTTCATTATCTGGCCTTCCAGGGAACAGTCAGGGTTGATTTCTTTTAGGATTGACTGATTTGATCTTTTTGCAGCCCAAAGGGACTCTCGAGAGTCTTCTCCAGCACCATAGTTCAAAAGAATCTATTCTTCGGCGCTTGGCCTTCCTTATAGTCCAACTCTCGCAGCTGTACATGACTACTGGGAATACCATTGCTTTGACCATGTGGACATTTGTTGGCAGGGTGATGTCTCTACTTTTTATCATGGACCCCCATGGACAGTAACTGCAGGTGAGTCAGGGTTTTTTTTGTGCCGTTTGTTTCCCATCCGCTTAAACCAGGAATCAATGAACCACACCTCTGCACTGAGGGCTCCCTATGGAGTTTGCGATGACTGCACACCTAGGCAAGCGGGGGGGGGGGGGACAGTGGGAAAGTTTGTCCGTGGCCCGTCACAACCCATTTACTATCGGAGTTTCCCCAGTGTCTTTTAACTCCACTTCTGCGGCAGAGCAGAACAGGTTGCTGATGGCTGCAGGGTGTTCCCCAGATGTTGTTGTCTGATCACGCCTTTCAAATCTACCCAGCATTCCCACCTATGTTGGGTCTAATTGTGCGTATGATCACAGCCATAGATAACTCTGAGGTAAAATCAGTACATGCACAGTCTTTAGTTCTTATGTTCCAGGCTAATGAGAGTTTCTTAAGCTTTTCCCGGTGACTTAAATCTTTAAGTTGAGAGCCTTTTGTTCCGGTGTTTTCCCCAAACACTTCAATACACTCTCTGTGAGTATTCTCTGACTCTTTCCGGTACCTAAACCCTTTCTCTTGAAACACCAGTACTCATCTGGAGTTTTTAACTGACTCTTAAGGTTTCTAAAGGCAGTTTATAACCATATCAGACCAGGGATCTCTGCACTCTTCAGAGCTAACTCCCTGTTTGACTGAGTAGGGAATCTATCCCCTTTCCTTGGCCCAAATGGGAGTCTTCACCTACTTCCCGAACTTCCTTGCCAACTTTCTCCTTATTCTGCTCTCAGCAGAGACGGAAATCAGACTGTCATGTAATGCTTTAGTGCTATCATGTTGTAGTGCTTTAGATTGCAATACATAAACAGCATTCTTTATAAGTCTTATGACTGTTTGATTGTGGGTCAGACTATCACGACTGTTGGCTTTATACTTTTTTAACTGATTGGGTCGTGTGTGTCCAGATTTTCTTGTTCTGATACAGCAACACAATTCACTTGTTTTTATAGCAGTGTGTCAGCTAGCTGCCATGTTTCATTCATACTTGTCCTTTCCTGCCTGTGGCGCGACTGCGCATGCTTGCTCGCTTGCTGTAAACAGCGATAGGGAGGCGCTCATGAGACCGTGCGAACTGGCGCTGCCAGACTGGGCTATCTGTCTAACCTTGAGGAGGAGGGAGGGCTTGCGTTCCACTGTTGGTGTGAATATTCCTGCTCTCATGAGGCACGGAGACTCTCCCGTTCATTATGTAATCTCCCGCCGGGAGAATTCCCGCGTGCGTGCTTGGATTTCATTTGCTTAGCCACTTGCAGCATCAGGTTATATGTACTGATGCACCCGCCCCATTGTCATTCCTAACAATATCGCTGTAGATCATGGTGACGGACCTGTAGTCTAATAAAGCATAACGATTCCCTGGAAACGTGTGTGGAGATTGACTTGCTGTTGAACCTGACACAGTGTGAGTCAGCTTTAGGGTTGGCAGCTCCAGGTTGGAGATTCTGGGGGCGGAGCCTGAGGACAGTGGGTTTTGGGGAGGGGAGGAACTTCAGTGGGGTATAATGTCATAGAGTCCTACTTCCAAAGTGACCATTTTCTCCAGATGGGGTTGCCAGCTCCAGGTTGGGAAATACGCAGAGATTTTGGAGGTGGACCCCGAGGAGGACAGGGTTTGGGGAGAGGAGGGACTACATGAAAGTGGTCCACATAAGAACATAAGAGATGCCAATGTTGGATCAGGCCAAAGGCCCATCCAGTCCAACACTCTGTGTCACACAGTGGTCAGAAATACCAGGAGGTCACCAGTGGGGCCAGGACACTGGAAGCCCTCCCACTGTTGCCCCCCCCCAAGCACCAAGATGACAGAGCATCACTTGCCCCAGAGTCCCTATCTATACCTTGTGGCTAATAGCCACCGATGGACCTCTGCTCCATATGCTTATCTAATTCCCTTTTGAAGCCGTCCATGCTTGTAGCTGCCACCACTTCCTGTGGCAGTGAGTTCCATGTGTTAATCACTCTTTGGGTGAAGAAGGACTTCCTTTTATCCATTCTAACCCGACCGCTCAGCAATTTCATGGAGTGCCCACGAGTTCTTGTATTGTGAGAAAGGGAGAAAAGTACCTCTTTCTCTACCTGCTCTTTCCCATGCATCATCTTATAAACCTCAATCATGTCACCCCTCAGTCGTCATTTCTCCAAGCTAAAGAGCTCTAAGCACCTTAACCTTTCCTCATAGGGAAAGTGTTCCAACCCTTTTATCATTCTAGTTGCCCTTTTCTGCACTTTTTCCAAAGCTATAATATCCTTTTTAAGGTGTGGTGACCAGATCTGCACACAGTATTCCAAATGAGGTCGCACCATAGATTTATATAGTGGCATTATGATATTGGCTGATCTGTTCTCAATACCCTTCCTAATAGACCACATGTGGGCTCATTCTCTTCTTTGGTCTACCGCCATGGATTTAACTTGCCACTCCAAGAAAGTTTACTTCCCCACGCAAACAAAGTAGCTCATGTTTTGACTGCAGGTGTAATCCTGTTCAGCGTTAACTCACATGTCCATGCTTCGCGCAACATGCGGAAAGGTGTTGGCAGAGTCGCCACGAAGTATGTGGTGGGGCTCCTTGTAATACAGACAGGTCCTGGGTGAGTTCCCAGAATGAGTCGTTATGCAAGACCGCCCACTTGTAGTTTTTTTTAGAGACTTTGTTTTAGTATGGCACTCTACCACCGAACACTTGTGACCAGTTAGCGCCATCTCCGCACCTGTTTTCTTGAACACATCAATGTTATGATGGAAGGACCCAAGTGCCTCCTGTACCTTCTGCTCCCCCCATAGCAAGATGAGGTTGAGTGTCTCACACTCTTGCCAAAACACCCCACGGGCGCTGACACAGGCCTACCTGAACTCTCCATGCATTCCTGTCCCGGCTTCCCATGGGGGTAAAAAGACTTCTTATTAGGAACATCAGCAGGAGTGTGGCAGTTTGACAGAGATTACAACACTGCTTCCTTTTAATGACTTCCCCCCCCACCCTAACCTCTCACCCCAAGGAGAGAGGAGGAGAGGAAATGTCCCTCATGTATCACTCCATCCACACTTTGGCAAATATCTTCCTATTTCTTCAGTTCCTGATCCACCTCAGAACTTGGTTTGCCAACTAGCCTTTCTGCTTCTTACACTTCTTAGTCATTCTCTCATTTTAGGTCCAGGATTCCAACTCCACAATTTGCTTCATTATCTTGGCATTTTCATCTTCTGTCCTGGCTAATTGTATCACTTTAACCTGTTTATTTCAACATCACTCCTGTCTTCCTCAAATGTCACTCTGTTTTCAGGATAAGCCATGAACAATGGTGAGCTGTATGCTTACCACTTTGTGAAGGAAAATTACCTCACCGTTTTGACAGCTCCTATCATCTTTGCATTAACTGGTCTTGAAGGAAATCAATTGTATACTACAATATCACTTAACTTCTGTCTTCCTCAAATGTCAATCCATTCTAAAAAAAAAAGCAATCCCCACAGAGTCATTGTGAGGTAAAACTTAAGTTGCTGAGGAAACATCAACAAACTCCTTCTTTCCTCATCTTCCACCTCAAAGTGTATAACATTCCCACAGTTTCTGTCATCTAGTTGAATAATGCAACATCTCTTTGTAATATGATTCTGAAGAAATCAACAGTTCACTTCTTGTCTTTTTGTTCTTAGTTCATTTCAGCTAAATGCATAATTCCATGGTGGCCTAGTTGGTTTTTATGGTAGCATCCGAGCTGACATAAATTGCCCTTCGGAAGACACTTCTGATTCTTCCCTGGTACTAGGTAGGGGTTCCGCTAACACCATGAGCTGCAGAAAACTATTATAAGGATAGCTATGCTCAGGGGTTGGTTGGAGCCGGAGTGCACAGAAGCGGCACTCCGGGAGTGAGGAGCCTGGGGGCGGGCACACTAACAAGCCCCGCCCCCTGCTCCCAGCTACGTGCCGGCTTGCCCAGGCGCCCCGGAGTGACAAAGCGTGCGGGCAAGCCATGGTAGGGAAGGGGGTTCCATCTAAAGAGTGGGCTTGCTCGTTCCCCACACAGCCACGTGGGGCGCAGGCAAGCCATAGAAGGGAAGGGGGTTTAAACCTCCTCCCCTTCCATCTAACGAGGCAGGTTGCTTGCGCCCCCCGCAGCCGCGCAGGGCACGGGCAAGCCATGAAAGGGAAGGGGGTTTAAATCCCCTCCACTTCCATCTAAGGTGCTGGCTTGCCCGCACCACATGCAGCCGCACGGGGCTCGGGCAAGCCATGGAACGGAAGGAGGTTTAAATCCCCTCCCCTTCCATCTAAAGAGCCAGTTTGCAGGGGGTGTGGCATATGAAAATAAGTGATGCTAATGAGTTGTGCTAATGAGCTCCTACAACTTCAGAAGGTAGATTCTATGGAATCACAGCCCTACTGAGCTCCCTCAATTCCCCAAACTCTGCCCTCCCCAGAGTTAGCAACCGTAGCATCAGCTCATGATGTTAGACCAGGTCTCCTACTGTGGAGGGACTTCTGCTGTCCTCACCTGCTCAAGTGCAAAACCAGATGTGATCTAAGTGCGTTGGCATGAGGTTCTAGGATTCCTCCAAAACTCTATGGTAAAGCCCATGACATAACTGTGACGTCTTCATGTCAGCTTGACTCTCTAGAAGAAGAAGAAGAGATTGGATTTACACCCTGACCTTCACTCGGGGTCTCAGAGCGGCTTACAAACTCCTTTCCCTTCCCCTCCCCACAACAGACACCCTGTGAGGTGTGTGGGGCTGAGAGAACTCTGACACAAACTGCTCTTTTTCAAGGACAGCTGTGCCAGAGCTTGCGACTGACCCAAGGTCACATCAGCAGGTGCGAGTGGAGGAGTGGGGAATCAAACCCGGTTCTCCCAGATTAGAGTCCACGCACTTAACCACTACACCAAACTGGCTCTAGCACTCCCCTAAAACTCTATGGTAAAACTATAGAGCTTAAGGGGGATGCTAGATAGTCAAAGGTCCTTTCTGCACTAGACCTTAGATCCTGGTTCAACCTTGTCCCCGAACGTACATTCTACACCACACTCGAGTTCACCCCTGTAATTATCTCAGGGTGTTTTTTGTTTCTACATTACATTGAAGTCACCCCGATTTCAGCCCACACTTGTCCCGGGATAAACGGATGCTGTTCTAACCAGGGATAAATGCAAGGTATTGTGTCGCAAGCTGAACTCTGATAAAACCAGGGATGAGCTCCAACTGTGGAAAGGACCAAACTGGTATGAAGATGTCACAGTTTTGTGCCACAGCTGACATTGCACCAATGGCCGGCAACCTCACCATGCTTTATGCCACAAATGCAAAAGTATTCAGAATGCTTCTCATTTTGAATTGCTACCAAACTGCTCAGATAATTGGCACAAAAAGGCGTTCAAAAGTAAGTTATTAATCCTGGTCCACATACCGTAGAACTGACATCAGAGGAAACTGTGATGGACCCTGTGCAGGGCTATTTTGGGGCAGGAACGCACAGGAACGGAGTTCCGGCTGGCTCCCGAGTTGGCCACGCCCAGGAGGAACTCATTAGCATAATAGGCCACACCCAATAGCAGAAACTCATTCAGATTTGCTACATTAGGGGTGTGTGGCCTAACATGCAAAAGAGTTCCTGCTACAAAAAAAGCCCTGGTTGACAACAAACAAGGTAAACAGAATAAGAAGGGAAAGGTGGGTGTGGCTGGATGACCACACTTCTGGTAACATGGGGTGTGGCCTAATGATCTAATGAGTGGTGCGGTCAGGGTGTGGCCTATTATGCTAATGAGTTCCTGCTGGGCTTTTTCTGCAAAAAGAGCCCTGATCCCTGTGTATGCTGTCTGGAGATCTTGAAGGACGGGTGGGGTACAAAAGTGAGAAATAACTAAAGCACAGAACTGTTTTGCTCAGCAAAAAGACCATGGTAGATGTAGTTTTCCTACCTTGCAGGACTGCATCTTTGGCAAGATATACCCACAGTATCCTTTCTTTCTTTTCTTTTTGACATTAGAGCAAACATTATGTGACAGCAGCCAACCCATTTCTTTCAGGGGAGGCCTGCCCTAAGAGTGTGTGTGTGTGTGTGTGTGTGTGTGTGTGTGTGTGAAGCGCTGTCAAGTTGCTTCCAACTCATGGCAATACTATCAACCAGGGGTCTTTTTGTAGAAAAAGCCCAGCAGGAACTCATTAGCATAATAGGCCACACCCAACAGCAGGAACTCTGTAACGAGATCAAAAGAGACTTGAGTCATTGGGAGAAAATACATCTCTCCTTAATGGGTAGAATAGCGACAATTAAAATGAACATCCTGCCAAGATTCCTTTTTTAGCACAAAACCTACCAATACTCAAAAATTATAAGTTTTTTAAGGAGCTAGAGAAAACAGTAAGCAAATTTATATGGCAGTCTAAAAAGCCGAGAATAAAAATGAAAGATTTACAGGACAGTAAAAAAAGAGGAGGCTTTGCGTTTCCTAAATGGCAAGTATACTATCTTGCAGCGTCAATGATATGGATTAAAGATTGGGTAGAATTAGAAGATATAAGAACACTAGCTTTAGAGGGATCGGATTTGGTAATGGGATGGCATGCATACTTATGGTACGGAAAGGATAAAATCCATTCCAACTTCCATACTCATATCATAAGAAGCTCACTTATGAAAGTTTGAAACTTAATAAAACATAAATATTATATCAAAGTACCTTTGTGGATATCTCCAATAGAGGCATTTACTAAACCGTCACTAATAATAGGGAAATTTAAAGAAACCTATGGAAATCTATTAAATAAAAAAGCCGAGCTAAAAACAGACGAGGTATTAAAAAAACAAAATATAAATCTATCTTGGTGGGATAAATATGTACTAAAATCAAGATATAATGAAGATTTAAAAATAGGATTTTACACCAGTCTGAACAAAATTGATAAAATCTGGCTTTCTTCCAGTGATAAGCTAGTTCAGAGATTTTACACAAAACTACTAGAGGATGAGCTACTAGAAGAGATTATAAAAACACCAATGCTAGCCTGGATAAAGGAAATTGGCCATACAATAGAAATGGACCAATGGATAAAAACATGGAATTCACTAAACTATATTAGCGCGACTACGTATAAGGAAAACATATACAAAATGTTTTACTGGTGGCACTGGACCACTACTAAAGTTGCTAAATGCTTCCCAACAGCTTCAAATATCTGTTGGAGATGCAGTAGGAACATGGGATCATACCTCCACATTTGGTGAAGGTGTGACAAAATACAAACCTTTCGGAAAAAAATATTTAAAATCTTCTCAGACATACTTAAAATTAATATGCCATTAACACCAGAAACGTATTTATTAAATATGATTCCGGATACAATAAAGAACCACAAACACATAATAGTATATTTACTAACAGCAGCAAGAATTCTCATAGCAAAGTGTTGGAAGTCTAAAGCTATACCATCAACAAGAGAGTTTAAACAGAAGATCCTGGAAATAGCTGAAATGGACAAACTGAGTATGACATTACAGAACAAACCAGAGGAACTTTTGGGGGGCAGATGGGAAGTAATCTACAAATGGCTGAAGTTGAAGAAGATACAATAGATTTTGAGAACTTGCTAGTAACAGATAATGGATGATAAACGAGAAAGGGACATTTTACAATAAGGAATGTATAAGTATTAAATGAATATATGTACATATCTTTGTGAAATGAAAAAAAATGAAAATAAATGTATTTTTTTTAAAAAAAGGTCTGGCCCAACGTTATGTACAGACTCAGGACTCAGGAGTGTAGTCCTAGGGTCTGTCCATGAAGCAGGGTCCATGAATCCAAGAGTTACTCAAAAGCAGGTTCAGGAGCAAGACAAAGGAAGAGTCAGGAAACAGTCCAAAGAGTCACAGGGTTGAGGCAGGACCCAATGTGCAGGTGACCTCTGTGCAGGTCACAGAGTCAGAATGATTTCAACTTGTTGCTTCCACACCTAACAACCTCCATTGGCTGGCTTTAATAGCCAAATGCTTAATGGTCATGCTTACAGCCAGCTGCTCCGGAGTAATCCTGCAACTACTCAAGCAGATGGTGTCATGCCAGGAGGCGTGCACTTTGTTGTCCCTCCTGTAGTTCTGTTCGTAGCATCCATCTGCGGTGCTCTAAGGGTGTGGGTGATACTGGTGGGCTGGAAATGATCAACTGAGTTTTCACCTGTTGAATCAGGGCTGTCGGTTGTTGGTGGCTCTGCACCAGCTGTTGGCTGTGAATCCTGACAAGCCTTCAGCTCATCCTCCTGCTTGCCGGTTTCTGCTGACTCAGCTGGCTACATAGGGCTCCTCTTCTCCTGAGGAGTCCTCTTCTCCTAAGGGGCCTTTGCTCTCACTGAGCCATGGCTGACCCATGACAGAGGATACCAGCCTTCTGGGCACCAAAAGAGTCAGCAATTATACAAATAAAGTGTATTTGAGTGTTTCTTGTACTCTTTATCACAGGGTGTAAACGTGTTTAGGATTACACTGATAAAGAGACAGTCCTTCAGGTGGGGGCAGGAGATATCCTGGAACTGAACTCCAGTCTAAAGAGATCAGCTCTCCTGGAGGAAGTGGCAGCTTTGGAGGGTGGACCCTATTGTGTTTCATCCCTGCTTAGCTCTCTCTCCCCTCCCAAAACTCTATCTGCCTTGTGTTCCTCCCCCAAATCTCCAGGAATTTCCCAAGCTGGAGTTGGCAACCCTACAAGACCTACCATTATTGTGTATAGTTCTGCCTTTCTACAGATTTTGGTACAAGCACATATCTGCATTCTTATGAAGTATTTTGACAAGTGAATGTCCATGTTTAGGTTCATTGATGTGCACAAAGGCTATCTAAGAGAACTTCTGGAACAAATCCACCAGCAAAGAGGATGATCAGTTTGTGGTTGTTCGTGCTTGTGCATCCCTATTCTCACTGCAAAGACACACACAGAGAGACAGATTTTTCAAGCCACATATAGGAGGATTATTTCCTTGCTTAGTTGAATTGTGTATTGGGCTGATGAAACTCACTAATTATCTGTGGTTTGAGTTACGAGATAGGGTCTGACCCTGTTTGAAAAACTAATATCATATGTGTGGGGCTTTCCACATCTATGACCTCAGGCAATAAACTCCAAATTCATAAAACCTCACCTCAAGACAGTTAATTAGAAACTTGTGGGGGGGGGGAACAGGTCATCTGGACATCTTATAAGAGATTTACCAGGCTTACCAAAAAATACATTTTAATGGAAATCAGCTGTCAAAAAAGTAGGGGAAGGTTTTTTTAAAAAAAAATCTTATCCCCTATGTCATGAAAACAGGTAGACTTCTAGATACCATATCTGTAATCTCATCTAATTTCATTTCATGTATGTGTGCAAAAATTTTTGCAAGTGGATGCAATATAGGGCATTGTATTTAACATACCGGTACTTTTATCTTGTTTTAAGATCAAGGGAAACTATGAAATTTAGATATCAGATATTTGTTCTGTACCCAACAACCTGCCACTGTAAACTGCTATCAACAGGTCCCAGGTAGATGTGGGAACTAGGAAACATTTGTATTTCCAAGTCCAAAGCATACTGACACTGTGAAAGGAACTGGAGATGAAACAGGTTAATGTGAAGAGTAGTGAGAGGTAGTGCTGGCTCAGGTCACAAGAGGCATTAGCAAATTCACATTCTGGCACATGTCCAGATCAAAACATGATTTCTCTGATCAAATGTATTAAATACATTTCTGTAAAGTTCAGGTTTGAGATACTACTGAAGCTATGTTCTATTTCTGGCACATGCAAAAAGCTTGACACCAGGAATCCACTGTCACAAATACCCACTAAACCGACAGATGATCTAAAACAATAACTCTCAGAAGAATAATCCCTGCAGTAATTTCAAGAAGCAGATTTATAATGGTATTATTGGGATTGGGGAACAGATGTTCCAGAAATGGTTACTTTATCCCTTGTGGTGCTTTCATTTTGTTGTAAAATCCCAGGTACAAATGAAATATTTCTGAAGACAAATGCCTAACTTCAGCACTTTTGTACACAAACAAAGCCTATCCCCATCTATGGACGCAAATATTTTCTTCGCTTTTTCGTCTTCAAAACCACTGTGATAATGGTTTCTACAATCCCAGTTTTCCTTGAGAAGAATGGCAAGAAGAGGTGGAGGAGGAGGAGGAGGAGGAGGCGCCGATTGGATTTATACCTGCTCTTCCCTCAGAGTCTCAGAGTGGCTTACAATCTCCTTCCCTTCCTCTCCCCACAACAGACATCCTGTGAGGTCGGTGTGACTGAGAGAGCTCTGACTGAGAGCTGCTCTTGAGAGAACAGCTAAGTCTCCCAGCGGTTGCATGTGAAAGAGTGGGGAATCAACGTCCACGCTCTAGTCTTAACTACTGCAATGAACTGACTGCATAAACAAACTCAGAAAGATGTTTGCATGTGAAAACCTGGTCTCATTGTAGGTTTTGTGCATGGTCTGAGACAGCACATGAAGCCAAGGCATGCTCATGCCCATGCTCTGCTACATGAATAGACAACTAGACTGTGTATGAACTGGCTATTAAAGCATCTTTGGTCATTAATAGGAGAGTCAGCACATGAATGGATGAATGCCTAACATTTCAACATGCCCTATAATAAACAAAAAGGGGATCTGCAGTACAGTTTCTCAGGGCCTGTAAAACAGAAATGTGCTGCATATAAAGCACATGGGTGAGGTTAAGTGAACTTCTACCTGTATAATCTCTTCTGCTTTTCTTCCCCTTTCAGTGTCATAGTATTATTATGCACCATCTGATAATCTGTAAATGTTTCAAATTTGTTTTAATTGCATTTTATTTTTTTATTACATATTGGGAGAGCAGGATACCTATTGAATCAATCTATCAATCTTGCACATGGAAGAATTCTATGCAGATCGGAAAGACTTTAAAGAGTATTTAGAAAAAATATTGGGATGTAAAGGACAATTTAATTTGCTTTGACAATTATTGAAAAGTTAATGTTATTAGATGAAAGTTAATTAAGAGAAATTACTAGTAGAAAGAAGCGTTACTGGTAGGCTATGAATAGAAGATAAGTGGAAAATAGAAAAGAACTAAGAAATGGGCTGGAGGTTGGAGCACTGTGGGAAGCCAGAAAAGGGGGGGGGAGAAGAAAGGATGTATTAAAAAAATAATATGTTGTATGTTTGAACTAATAATATACCCTCTTAAATTGTTTTTTTGGGGGGGAAATCTTGCACATGGAAAATGTGCAAGCTGAGGATGTGCAGTTGGGCTAGGATATGGGAGACGGAGGCCTATCATGCATTGGCGTTTTCTCTCAGGTTTTCTTTGTCACTCTGCATTCCCATCACTTTCACCATGGATATCCATTGGTTTGGGTTTGGGGGGGGGGGGTTGTTCTGCATTGTTTTCCCTCCCTTCAGTGCTCAGTTCACTTTCCATTCACTGCTTGCCCAGATTTCCTGAGAGTGGTTTTGTAGCGGTTTTTACCCTTGCTTCACTTCCAAGCTGAAAGGAATCCGAAAGCATACAGATTTCCTCGGATCCTCCCCCTTTTCTAGCCCCTCGGAGGCCACTCCTCTGCCCACATTGAGGCTCTTCCTCTCACTCCTTTTTGGTCAATTTTGCCTTGGGCATGTTTTTTGAAATAGGAGATCCTTCGATCTGTATTTACTTTCGGGTCGCCATCTTAGCAGAAGGTTAGTGGTTCTCCCCCCTTCATCAGTATACAAGCTGCCCTATTGCTTAGGTTTACCATCTTTTAAATTGTGGGCTTTTTTAACAAGCGGGTTCAGTCCCACAATATGAGTTTTTTTAACTAATTTCGATCGCTGGAGAAGAAAATCATTGGCAGGGAATGCTTTAAAAGTTTGACTAGAGGTAGCATGTGTGTGTGTGTGTGCGCGTGCGTGGTTTAATGTTTTAAAAGTTCTGTGCCCTCAGGAGGAAATGCTGAACACCTGGCCAGCAATGTTCCCTGTAAGCTGTGGGGTCGGGTGAGCAAAAATTCTACTTTGTGGGCTACTGGCATTAAAGTTGTGAGCAAGAGATTTGGCTCCTGCATCAATGAGTTTGCTCTGGAGCCGTCCTTCCTGAGCTAAGACAAAAATCTGTGAGCTGGAGGCTGAAAAACTGTGAGCTGGCTCACACTAACTCAGCTTAGAGGGAATACTGCTGGCCAGAGACACAGCGGTGGGCACACCATGAAGGAAGTAAGGGATTGATAAAGCAACTGGGTGTGCATTGCACTGGTGACGCCCCCCGCCCAGCATGCAAACAAGTTAAATTCAGACTCTTTTTGGGAACCATGGCCCATATAGGGATCAAACCCACAGCCCTGGTGTGATGAGCACCGTGCTCTAACCCACTGAGCTAACTGACCATTCTCAGAAAAAGGTCTCTCCCTCTTGTAAAACCCTTAGCAAGAGTGGAGCTCAGTGGGAGTGGGAGGGTGCTGGTTTTGCTTTGGCTATAGCACCATTCCGATTTCTGTATTTGCATTTGAAATCCTTTCAAGAGTGGATCTTCTCCTTCTGCCTGCATTCCTTTTGGTTCCCTTTCATTTAACGAACTAATGCTAAAAGGCACGTGCAAATCTGGAACCTCAAGGATTTAAATGGAAGGTGTGTTATACAAATTAATATCCAGTCAAAAATAGGAGATTGAAGTCGAAATGAGGAGGGAGATCTTGTACTTAATTGCAATCAGACAGCCAAATGACCCATCAAAGTTGACTGCTTTCTGAGCCCAACCAGGAAATACATGAAGCTAAATACTTAATATGACATCATCATACCATCATCATGAAAATAATATTCAGAAAGAATAATTGGTTACAAAAAATTAAACAACATTTAAATGAAAATCTCCTTATTGGTCAAATGTAAAAGAGGTGTGTCTATACAATAGTGTCACGTATTTACTTGACCTGACGTATCGGCCAAGGCTTGTTCTCACCCAAACAAAGGTGTTTTTCTCTGATACTAAGTTAAAAATCCTTTCTGACCCAGTCACTATGAAGTTATAACCTAAACAATTAGAACCATAAACCTTATACCTTCTTCTGTACCAAGAGAATGCTATTGTCTTGTCTGTTAACATCAGCTGGAAAAATACCCTGACCTACAAAGAAAGAGAGGCCTTCTATATAACAGGCCTTGGTAAAGGTAAAGGTTCCCTTGCTCGAAAGCCAGTCGAATCTGACTCTAGGGTTGCGGTGCTCATCTCCGTTTCAAAGCTGAAGAGCCAGCGCTGTCCGAAGACATTTCCGTGGTCATGTGGCCGGCATGACTAAACACCAAGGCGCACGGAACACTGTTACCTTCCCACCAAAGTGGTACCTATTTATCTACTTGCAATTTCTTGCTTTTGAACTGCTGGGTTGGCAGGAGCTGGAACTAGAGACGGAAGCTCACTCCATCATGTGGCACCCGGGTCTCGAACTGCTGAACTACTGACCTTCCACAGCCTGCAGTTCAGCGTCTTAACCACTTGAGCCACCGCAGCTTCATTACATCCTAATAAAATCTTATTTAAAAATAAATCTATAAAAACCAGATAAATATGAATAATCACAAAAGGGGGGAAATCTTTATAGTCCCATGTATACTACAGGTGCTTGCTGGAGGCTACTGTGCAGCTGCGATACGACAACTGCATAACTTTAAAAAAAAAAACATTTGGACACCACCCCTCACACATCACCAGTAATGTTCCCACCCCAATGAAGAAAAAAAAATAGTTTTGGTTGTAGCTGCAGAATAAACACACAGAAATACACTGGGGGAAAAAGAACGGTGCATCCAGCAGGCATACAAATCTGGAGTCAGGCTTAAAGGCTTGACTGCTCGGATGCTCTGGAGTAAGCTGTCAGTGCATAATGGGCCCAGTTTCAAATCCCGACTCTGCCATGGAAGCTTGCTGGATGACCTCAAGCCAATCACATGCTCTCTGCCTAACACGCCTCACCAGGATGGTGTGATGATAAAATGTAGGAGAGGGGAACAAGGTAAGTCACTTCGGGTCTACACTGTGGGGAAAGGCAGGGTATAACAAACAAACAAACAGATAAATATGTTCACCTCCCCTGTGCGATTTGCTTTTTTAAAATGGCTGGGAAAACACCCCAAAAGCAAGTCTCTGAGATGTCTGCATATGTGGCTGCCAAAGCTTTTATAATTTCAGAAGCTAATCTCTCCATATAAACGTGATCTTTGTATTCCTTTCAGAAAGGCAGTGGACAGCCAGGTGCAAGCCAGCCCCTATAAATATTGTTATTATGTCATGTTCTAATCGCTTCTCTTCAACAATATAGATTTTCATTTTACCAGCCTTGTTTGTAGTGGCCCTTTATTTGTTTTGTCATTTCTAGGACTCATTTTAGAATCAGGATTTATGGGCTTCTCATATTTCTATTGGGAGGGAAGGAGGGAGAGACTTCAGCCATGCAGCCTGGGAGAGCAGTCCTTTTATAGTCAAAACGAAGACCGG
>NW_015162540.1:66319-90333 GCF_001447785.1 Gekko japonicus | reverse complement strand
CCCTTGGAGAGTTTCAGAGCTCGCAGTATTTTGTGTTTCTCTCCCTCCAAGTATATGAATGATCAACGCTGGTGTTTTCTGAAGTGACCTGGTAAAGGAAGCCTGGGGGAAGGGAAGGTCTGTCAGAGCCCACAGATTAGCAATTAATGGGAAGCCAATGGAAGCGCTCGATTTGGCTGGGCTGAGACAGGAATCCTTCAAGAAGCTCTGACTTCCCTCAGAAGCTTGCATACTACATATTGTTATTATTTTGGTTCTCACGTGGCTTTTGCTTTTGGATTTTGCCATAGACCGACATGGCTACATATGATTTTTTTGTAAATGGGAATGTTAGAAGGTCACTAACGTATTCTTGGAATACTGGCTGTAAATGTGCTTGGGCAGTTTACAGTCCCTTGTAAATGAAGTGGTCATCCGAAGCAGCTCCATAACATTTTTTTTTTTAAAAAAAGGATTGAAGAGCAATCATGGATTTGTAACGATGGTGGGCAAGTGCTGTCAAGTCACGGTGAATTATGGTAACCCCGTAGGGCTCTGAAGGCAAGAGACGTTTCAGAGGCAGTTTTGCCATTGTCTGCCTCTGCAGAGTGACCGTGGACTTCCTTGATGGTCTCCCATCCAAATACTAACCAGTTTGGTGACCAGTTTGGTGAACAGAGCTGCGGTGGCTCAAGTGGTTAAGATGCTGAACTGCAGGCTGTGGAAGGTCGGTAGCTCAGCAGTTTGAGACCCGAGTGTGCTGCATGACGGAGTGAGCTCCCGTCTCTAGTTCCAGCTCCTGCCAACCTAGCAGTTCGAAAGCAAGAAATTGCAAGTAGATACATAGGTACCACTTCGGTGGGAAGGTAACAGCGTTCCGTGCGCCTTGGTGTTAAGTCATGCCGGCCACATGACTACGGAAACGTCTTCGGACAGCGCTGGCTCTTCAGCTTTGAAACGGAGATGAGCACCGCAACCCTAGAGTCGGATTCGACGGGCTTTCGAGCAAGGGAACCTTTACCTTTTACCTTGGTGACCAGAGCCAGTTTGGTGTAGTGGTTAGGAGCGCAGACTCTAATCTGAGAGAACCGGGTTTGATTCCCCGCTCCTCCACATGCAGCTGCTGGAGTGACCTTGGGTCAGTCACAAGTTCTCTCGGAGCTGTTCTCTCAAGGGCAGTTCTGGAAAGAGCTCTCTCAGCCCCGCCTTCCTCACAGGGTGTCTGTTGTGGGGAGGGGAAGGGAAACAAGGTTGTAAGTTGCTCTGAGACTCCTGCAGGTAGCGAAGGTACAAATCCAATCTCTTCTTCTTCTCTCTTCTCTCTCTGCTTAGCTTCTGAGATCTGATGAGATCGGAATTGACTGGGCCACCCAGGTCAGGATGGATTTGTAATATATCTACCTTATATGGAAGTTTCCAGGCGCCTGCTTCCTCTCACAGGAGTGATGCTGAACAGAATCCCAGTCACAGTTTCCCCCCATAAAACCTTCTTTATTCCCTTCCATCAGCCTCTGAGGGGGATGGTGATTCCACCACATCTGCGCCTTGCATTTGATTGGATCATGCAGTGGTTCCTGGTTATGGACGAATGACCCACCTTGGTGGAGGCTCTTTGTGCATCACTGAATAAGTCACTGTGGGTCGTCCCCCCCCTCCATTTGACGATCAAATTCCTCTTCTTTCCAAGGCCCCCAAGGCAGGGCTATTCTGGGGCAGGAACACACAGGAACGGAGTTCCGGCTCGCTCCTGAGTTGGCCACGCCCAGCAGGAACTCATTAGCATAATAGGCCACACCCAACAGCAGGAACTCATTAGGATTGGCTACATTAGGGGTGTGTGGCCTAACATACAAAGGAGTTCCTGCTACAAAAAAGACCCTGGGTTTTGACAACAAACAAGGTAAACAGAATAAGAAGCAAAAGGTGGGTGTGGCTGGTTAACCACACTTCTGGTAACATGGGGGTGTGGCCTAATGTGCTAATGAGCTGTGCTGTCAGGGGTGTGGCCCAATATGCTAATGAGTTCCTGCTGTTGGGTGTGGCCTATTATGCTAATGAGTTCCTGCTGGGCTTTTTCTACAAAAAGAGCCCTGCCCCAAGGGAAGCACACCATTTTTACATCAAAACCCGTTCCAACTGCAGATTGGAGGGAAATCCTTACTAAAACTTTACATCCTTGGAATTGCCTCAGAGTAACACCCAGGCAGTCAAACTAATGGCAGTTTCAACCATTATCCTCCTCCACAAATGGAACCTTTTTGGATGTCGTTTTCATGCTTTCTCAAATAGATGGCCAACATTCTTCTCACTAACTTCACATTAGTCTGTTCTAATGTGTATTCTTGAACAGCTGGTAATCGACTGTAATTACAGTGATCTTCCGTAGCTGGGTTTTATCACTCTGACAGCAGAAATTGTGCCAGAATTTTATATATATATTTTTGCCATGAATGGACATCAGAGGGTGCTGTTGCATTTGATGTGCTGAGTATCTTGGGTGGTGCAGCCCTATTATCTCCCTGCTTTTTGTATTCTGCAGTCTCATGAAATGCCAGAACACACACACACATACCTGATTGCTGTTATAAAAGCTAGTGATTACTTCAAGATGTAAATACTTCTGTTCAGCTAGTGATGTGATGGCACAAGATGTATGAATCACTGCTCTCCTGTCACTTCTAGCTATATAGTTCCAGGTGGTCAGCCATAGAACAAATTTAGAGTCCGGCGGCACCTTTAAGACCAACAAAGGTTTATTCAAGGTTACGAGCTTTCGCGAGCGTGCACACAAAATAGTGCATGTACGTGAAAAAGTGTGCACGCACACAAAAGCTCGTACCTTGAATAAACCTTTGTTGGTCTTAAAGGTGCCGCTGGACCCTGGCTCTTCAGCTTTGAAACGGAGATGAGCACCGAAACCCTAGAGTCGGATTCGACTGGCTTTCGAGCAAGGGAACCTTTACCGTTACCTTTTTACAGTTTTCTAGTTGGACAGTGCCATTCTACGCAGAGTTACTCCACTCTGAGCCCACTGAATTCAAAAGAAGAAGAGTTGGAGGAGGAGGAGGAGATTGGATTTATACCCCACCCTTCGCTCAGAATCTCAGAGCAGCTTAAAAACTCCTTTCCCTTCCCCTCCCCACAACAGACACCCTGTGAGGTAGGTGGGGATGAGAAATCTTTTTCCAGAACAATCCTTGAGAGAACAGCTCTGACAGAACTATGGCTTGCCCAAGGTCATCCAGCAGCTGCAAGTGGAGGAGTGGGGAATCAAACCCAGTTCTCCCAGATTAGAGTCCGCACACTTAACCACTACACCAAACTGGCAAATAGGCTTACGCTGGAGCAATTCTGCATAGGGTAGCACAGTTAATACACCTTTTCTTACATGTGCTCTACAATCGATGTTTCTGCTATCTCACTGTGGCATGTGGTGTGAGCTCAGGGATGAAGACCACCAGAGGTCATTTCCTAGAAAAAGAGGTGCAGGAGCTTATTAGCATAATGTATTAGCATAAATTATTTGCATATGCCACACCCCCTGCCATCACCAGAAGTGTGTCAGAAGGCAACACCCACCGCTCAGGTTCCACTAGACTGTTCTGGATTGCTAGCTATTGGGGGGGGAGGGGACGTGCAGATCTTTCCTCGCCTAGGAGGGAGAGCTTGTACCTGAATAAAACTTGGTCTTAAAGGTGCCACTAGACTGTTTTGGACTGGGGGTGTGGGGGGATCTGCAACTTACCTGGCTGCTTCTTGCTCTGACTGAGGGCTGCTGGGAGCAGGGGGTGGGGCTTGTTGCATGTGTCCGCCCCCTGAGCTCCTTACTGCCAGAGCTCCGCTCCTGTGCACTCCCGCAGGAAGCGACCCCTGAAGACCACTCTGGTGTGGGTGCAGTTTAAGAAGAAAGCTCACATAGCATCTATGTATAGGTGATCAGATTTAGAACTAACATAGTTTGTTATGACTGTTGATGTATGTTGTAAAAAACTGTATTAATGACTAACTGGTTGGTTTGTAATTTTGGATTTTCAGGACAGTTGTATACTGTTTTGCAGTTATTATATTTCTTGATATGTTATACTTCCTCTTAATAAACATAAAAAGAAAAAGAAAGAAGAAAGCTGCTTCAGAGTAATGGGTTGGACTAGAAGGTTTCACGGCATTGCATGTAACCTATTTGCCCCAACCCATTTTTCTAGTTGTCTGTTGAAATAGACATCCTGAGCCAGTAATGTACATCACATCCAGCCCCAAGACCTCTCTGACAATGACTCATCTGACAAGGAATCTGTCACATTATCATCTGCCTAGAATCTGGGAGAATTGGGTTTGATACCCTATGTCTCCACATGCGGCTGCTGGTGTGACCTTGGGTATGTCACAAGTTCTCTCAGAGCTGTTCTCTCAAGAGCAGTTCTCAAAGAGCTCCCTCAGCCCCACCTACCTCACAGGGTGTCTGTTGTGGGGAGAGGAAGGGAAAGGAGATTGTAAGCCACTCCGAGACTCCAAGTGAAGAGCAGGGTATAAAACCAAACTCTTCTCTTCTTCTTCAACATGCCATGCTCTGGAGTCAACCCCCCCCCCCAAAAAAAAACCCATTGTTTTTAAGGTGAGTACCAGATCACATGTGAAATGCCTGTTGGGCTGGGAGATTCCTCAACCTGAGTTGCATTTGACATAAATAAATAAATAAACCTCAGGTAATCAGACCCAAAGAAACATGGTAGTGTCAATGTTCCCTCTAAGCTGTGGAGTCTTGTGAGAAAAAATTCCGCTTTGTGAGCTGCTGTCATTAAAGTTGTGAGTGAGCGATGTAGCTGCTGCATAACTTAGTTTGCTCTGGAGCCATCCTTCCTGAGCTGAGACATAAATGTGTGAGCCAGAGGCTAAATAACTGTGAGCTAGCTCACACTAACTCAGCTTAGAGGGAACACTGGTCGTGATTAGTTCTCATATATCTGGGAACCAATCAGGTTAACTAACACAAACAGTGCCTTGGTTGCTAGGTAGGGCAGCTGCATTTCTAGGTGGGGCCACAGAGAAAGGTCTGACCCTACCAGTATCATCTGGGAACAAGATGTTCTTAGCTCTGAGCCATGCCAGCATCGATGACTATCATGACCTCATATAAAGGTTAATCCAGCGACTTTCATGCACGAATGCCGCAGAGCTTTAAGACTATTAATTGATACGAATCCCAAAATAACAGTTGTGTGTTTTACTCATTTGTAGTAAAAACAGCAACATCCTGTGGCTCCTTGAAGTTTAACCACATTATGACACGGGCTTTGCTAATGCAAAACTGACCTTTGGGGAATTAATACAGCATCCTATTCAGCATCGTATAAAACGAAGAGTATAGTTTAGTAAAAGGTAAAGGTTCCCTTGCTCGAAAGCCAGTCGAGTCCGACTCTAGGGTTGCAGTGTTCATCTCTGTTTCCAAGCCGAAGAGCCAGCGCTGTCCGAAGACGTTTCCGTGGTCATGTGGCCGGCATGACTAAACACCAAGGCGCACGGAATGCTGTTACCTTCCCACCGAAGTGGTGCCTATTTTTCTACGTGCAATTTCTTGCTTTCGAACTGCTAGGTTGGCAGGAGCTGGAACTAGAGACAGAAGCTCACTCCGTCATGCGGCACCCGGGTCTCGAACTGCTGAACTACGGACCTTCCACACCCTGCAGTTCAGCATCTTAACTACTTAAGCCACCGCAGCTCCTTGTAGTTTAGCAATGTATTATCGAATACTAACTGTTCGTATCCAATAGTGTCCCATTCTTTAATATAATCCTTACAACAAAATGGAGATTTATTTATGTTCAGCAATATTCAAGGATGCATCTTAAGCACACATGAACACCCATGAACACCCTGATACTGGATGAGACTGTCAGAGCATCAGCGTCTGTATTATATACTCAGACTGGCAGGGGTTCTCTGGGGTCCCAGGCAGAAGTCTTTCAGATCTTCCACTGCCTACTAACTGCTCTGCTGCAGACTGAGCAGAGGGTGACAGAGGCAAATGCCGTACACCACATACCACCTAGCAGCTTCCATTCTGTGGTGTATTCAATGTGCTAATGTATGTATGTGAACTCGCCCATTGAATCACCATATGAAGCTTTCATCCTGGGCTAGGATCCTAATCCCTCAAATGTAATTGGTAGCCCAGGAAGAACCGACCAATCACCAACAGCCAGTTCCAAGAGCGGGAACTATTGTGATTGGACTTTATCCCTGCAACCTCATAGGTTGATATTGTATAATAGGGCGTGGCTACATTAGCGGGGAGAGTTTAGCTTCAGTGCTAAAGCTGTTCTGGCTATTCATGTTGATCTGTTTGGAGTTGAGTTACGAGTTGCCGAATAAAGCTGATCTTTTGCTGGAATCACTCTCTGACTGTTTGTTAAGTAGCCGACTTAACACATTCCATCTTCATGCGTGCGCAATGCAACAATAACACAAAACTCACTCACACACACACAGAGACTGG
The DNA here is from genome assembly GCF_001447785.1 of Gekko japonicus. Classification (NCBI taxonomy): domain Eukaryota; kingdom Metazoa; phylum Chordata; class Lepidosauria; order Squamata; family Gekkonidae; genus Gekko; species Gekko japonicus. Next base: position 83,861 of record NW_015162540.1, on the reverse strand, counting down.
AGCCAAACTTGATGGAGATATGAGGGATGAGTAAAGAGGGCAGATCTGGAGATTTTTAATATCCTTCAATTTCATTTCAAAGAAGCCGCACTGGCCTGGTGTAGTGGTTAGAATGTTAGCCTAGGATGTAGAAGACCCAGGTGAAAATCCCCACTCTCGCCTGGAAGCTAACCTACCTCGTAGGGTTGTTGTGGGGATGAAATGCAGGGAGAACAATGTTGGTCGCTTCAGGTGGAGAAAAGTGGGATATTAATCTCTAAGTAAATAACGTCTGATAAAGAGAAACTGTCCCCTAACAAGAGCTTTTAGCACCTGTAGGAAAAAATGACAGGCAGTCTCTCACTCACATGTCAAGAAAGCAGGAGATGGGTTATCTGCTTTGAAATTTTTCATGAAGAAGAAGAGATTGGATTTAAACCCCACCCTTCACTTGGAGTCTCAGAGCGGCTTAGAAACTCCTTTCCCTTCCCCTCCCCACAACAAACACCCTTTGAGGTAGGTGGGGCTGAGAGAGCTCTGAAAGAAACTGCTCTTTTTCAAGAACAGCTACGACTTGCCCAAGATCATCCAGCAGATGCAAGTGGAGGAGTGGAGAATCATACCCGGTTCTCCCAGATTAGAGTCCGCGCACTTAACCACTACACCAAACAGAATGCGTAGATCAGGGGTCGTTTCGTAGAAAAAGAGCTAGGGGAACTCATTAGCATAACTCATTAGCATATGCCACACCCCTTGACATCACTGGAAGTGTGTCATAAGGCCACACCCCCTGACATCACCGGAAGTGTGTCATAAGGCCACACATCCCGCCCCCAACAGTCCCGGCCACCACCGGCCTTGCAGCTCCACTGCCAAGCCCCATGAGGGGCCCGGTGGTGGACCTGCAACGTCTGCGGGAGTGCGAGGAAGCCCCGCGAAGGCCCTCCCTGGCCCCAGGCAGGCAGGGGTGGGGAGAGGCAGGGAGGAAGCAACTTACCCTCCCTCTTCTCCTGCCTCCTCCTGGCTGAATGAGGGCCGGAAGCGGTGCGGCCGGAAGCAGGGGATCCCCCGTGATCCCCCCCGAATCGACCTCTGGTTATACAGATTGTGGGCAAACACAAGCAGCGCTGAAAGCTTAGTTCCTTTACAGTGCCGCTTCTGCTCTGTTTGATCGTGCTCCTGGTTCTCGTTATTTTAAAACAAAAGTCGAAAGTAGAAGAGTATACATTGCTCCTACCTTTCTTTTGTGCAATGTTCCTTCATTCCATGCCTAATGGCTTCTATGCTATTCTCAACATACCTCTCCAGAGGGTTTGTGAATAGGAGGTAAGTCAAGGGACAGAGTTGGGCTGCACGGAGGTTTGTTTGCCTCGGGCTTGTTAACTTGAGCATAGTCTCTCTTTCTCAAATTTGTTTTCTCAGCTGGTGGCATTCTGCACCACTGCCCCAATACCTTCAGTCTTGTGGAGAGCGGATCCTTGCGGGATCTGTGGTAGCATTTAAAGCAGAGATGGGGGAGGCAAAAGGGAAAAAAAGAGAATTTAATAATGGCTTAGAAGTTGAATCTCTATATATTTGCTTAGCGTGTTGAAGTATGCACTGTATAAACACTCCACCTGCTGAAACCTTTGCCAAATGGTTCACAAAAGGGACTTGCACATTAAAGAAAAGGAAGAAAGCATGTTCTTTGCTTTGTTAACTGCCAGCCATCAACCTCATATGCCATGTCTTTTCTCTGCCTGCCAACCAGTGTTCCCTCTAAGCTGAGTTAGTGTGAGCTAGCTCACAGTTTTTTAGCCTCCGGCGTACACATTTTTGTCTTAGCTCTGGAAGGGATGGCTCCAGAGCAGACTAATTGATGCAGTAGCCAAATCGCCCGCTCACAACTTTCATGCCAGTAGCTCACAAAGTAGAATTTTTGCTCACAGGACTCCACAGCTTAGAGGGAACATTGCCGCCAACCTACAACCACAAGCAATACATATTCTTCCCAGCGGGAGCTTTTAGCGCTCAACTAATGTAGTAATCTAGATGGCATTTCAAGAAACTTAATTAAAACATTTTTATGCCGCCTTTCCACCTGATCAGATGCCAAACATAAAAAAAACCATTAGAATGGTTAAACAATTAAAAATATAGTTAAAATTATAAAACAATTCAATTAAAAACACCAGTTCAGTGTTTATTACAATCCCAGATCAGCATATAGATCAGCAATTATGTATATATATTTGTTACATATCTGAGCCTGTTAATTAGAAGGGTAAGCATACATTGCTAGAATAAAATGTATTAAAATTGTTAACGTAAAGCAATAATCTTCTGTCTAATTAGACATGCCAAAGCACAAAATCTTACTACCTTGAAAGTAATTTCATTACAACAATCAGCAAGGAGAAAGGAAGTATAAACTGATTAGATCTACCTGGATACTTGTACATTCTTCTAATAGTCTGGTAATAGTAAATGTAAAGGTTTCCCTTGCTCAAAAGCCAGTTGAATCTGACTCTAGGGATGCGGTGCTCATCTCTGTTTCCAAGCTAAAGAGCCAGCGCTGTCCAAAGATGTTTCCATGGTCATGTAGCCAGCATGACTAGATGCTGAGGCGCACGGAACGCTGTTGCCGTCCGACTGAAATGGTACCTATCTATCTACTTGCAATTTCTTGCTTTCGAACTGCTAGGTTGGCAGGAGCTGGGACCAGAGACGGGAGCTCACTCCATCATGTGGCACTTGGGTCTCGAACTGCTGAACTACTGACGTTCCAGTCTGCAGTTCAGCATCTTAACCACTTGAGCCACTTGAACCACCGCAGCCCCTGACGATCTGGTAATACTGGCAAATTAAACAAACACATAAACGAACAACACTAGAAGGGGAGCCAGTAACTATTATTGAAGGTATGACAGATGAAACAGAATTCTTCACCTGCTGGCAAAAGGCAATGACAGACAAATGACTCTCCTTGGAGAGGGAGTTAAAAGTCTTGAAGCCACGGTCAAGAAGGACCTTCTTGAATTGTGACACGCCTAGCTTCAAATGGCAGGGTTAGCGGCTGAAAGGCATCCCTGGCCACTGGTGCTACCTGTTTATCCATCAGGAGGCCTGGATCCAGGAACACTCCAAGCCATGAGCCTGCTCCTCTAGGAAGAGGGCAACCCCATTCAGAACAAGGGAGAACCAATTTCCTGGTCAGACTTTGCCCCACCACCACCAGTAGCTCCCCCATTTTGTCAGGATTAAGTTTCAGCTTGTTAGCCGTCATCCATTTCAAAACTGCCTCCAGCACCTGTTCATGGTTTCTTCAGCCTCCCTGGGATTTGCTGGAGTGTCATCTACATATTGGTGGCAACCCAGCCCAGATCTCCAGATGACCTCTTCCAGTGACTTTACATAGATGTTGAAGAGCATGGGGGACAAGATGGAACTCTGACGAACCCTGTAGGCCAAAAGCCAAGGGGCAGAGCAGCAGTCCCCCAGCACCACATTTTGAAACCTACCTTTGAGGTAGGGCCAGAACCACCACAGAACAGGGCCTCCCAATCCCAGTCTGAAAAGGCGATCTAGAGGGATGCCTTGATCGATAGTATTGAAAGCTGCTGAGGGTCCAGAAGAAATCAACAGGGTTGTACTCCCCCTGTCCATCTCTCAAGGCATGTCATCCATGAGGGCAACCATGGCCATTTTAGTCCCATAACTAGGCCTGAAAACAGATTGGAACAGATCTAAACTATCTGCTTCTGAGAGCCGGTTTGCTGTAGTGGTTAAGTGTGCGGACTCTAATCTGGGAGAATCGGGTTTGATTCCCCACTCCTCCACTTACAACTGCTGGACGACCTTGGGCTAGCCGTAGTTCTGGCAGAGCTGTTCTCTCAAGAGCAGTTCTCGAAAGAGCTCTCTCAGCCCCACCTACCTCACAAGGTGTCTGTTGTGGGGAGAGGAAGGGAAAGGAGTTTGTAAGACGCTCTGAGACCCTGAGTGAAGGGCAGGGTATAAATCCAATCTCTTATCTTCTTCTTCATTCAAGAAACTCTGCAATTGGCCAGCCACCACTGATTCAATCACAGTGCTGAAGAACGATGCACCTCAGACTGGACAGTAGTTATTTAACTCTTCAGGATCCCGAGTAAGTTTCTTTAGAAGGGGACAGACCATTGCCTGCTTCAAGGCAGGAGCAACCATCCTGTCTCTCAGGCAGGGGTCGTTTCATAGAAAAAGAGCTAGGGGGACTCATTAGCATAACTCATTAGCATATGCCACACCCCTTGACATCACCGGAATATGTCATAAGGTCATACCCCCTGACATCACCGGAAGTGTTTCATAAGGCCACACACCCCGCCCCCAACGGTCCCATGAGGGGCCCGGCCCCAGGCAGGCAGGGGTGGGGAGAGGAAGGGAGGAAGCAACTTACCCTCCCTCTTCTCCTGCCTCCTCCTGGCTGAATGAGGGCCGGAAGCGGGGCGGCCGGAAACAGGGGGCGGGGCTTCGTCATGTGCCCCGCCCCCGTACCTCACCCGGGGGAACTGCGATCCCCTGCGATGCCCCCCGAAATGACCTCTGCCCTGAGACCAGCCAATCTTATTGCTGCTGATGTAGAGTCCAAATTGGAATAGAAGGAAGAGTTTTTATCCACAGAGTCATTTGCAGAACAATGGTTGAGGGCTGCAGATGACTGTCCACTTTCTATGATTGTCCAGAACTCAATAGGCCCTGACCACCACCACCCCAGGAGTTATGCAGGTCTACACTGTGCAGATGGTAACAGTGGCTGAAGTTTGCTTCTGTGCCGCCATCGTCTCCATGGAGTAGGCTTTCAAATGAGCACCCCTGGACTAAGGCAAAGGGAAGAGCAGTCTGGCCTCCGGCCACGAGAGAATGAGGAGCAAGCGAGAGACTGCTTCCCTCACCCCTCCCACAAAGAACTCTGCTCCTGCTGCCAGTTGTCCAGGAGCTGCAGAAGCAAAGGAGGAAGAATCCTGTATTGCTTTAGTTTGTGGCCGACTGCCTTGGGGATAATTGTTTGAAAGGCAAGGTTTTGCATCTTTAACATAACAAATACATAAGTGCTAATGAGATTATTAAGGAGCTGTGGTGGCTCAAGTGGTTAAGACGCTGAACTGCAGGCTGTGGAAGGTCGGTAGTTCAGCAGTTCGAGATTCGAGTGTGCCACATGACGGAGTGAGCTCCCGTCTCTAGTTCCAGCTCCTGCCAACCTAGCAGTTTGAAAGCAAGAAATTGCAAGTAGATAAATAGGTACCACTTCGGTGGGAAGGCAACAGCGTTCCGTGCGCCTTGGTGTTTAGTCATGCCGGCCACATGACCACGGAAACGTCTTCAGACAGCGCTGGCTCTTCGGCTTTAAAATGGAGATGAGCACTGCAACCCTAGAGTTGGATTCGACTGGCTTTCGAGCAAGGGAACCTTTACCTTTACCTTTAATGAGATTATTAGAATACTTTCTCCCTTTTTTCCTTCTGCATTTCAAAAAAAGAGCCAAGGCCCTGCATCCAGTGTTCCCTCTAAGCTGAGTGAGTGTGAGCTAGCTCACAGTTTTTTAGCCTCTGGCTCACACACATTTTTCCCTTCGCTCAGGAAGGACGGCTCCAGAGCAAACCAATTTATGCAGTAGCCAAATCGCTCGCTCACAACTTTAATCCCAGTAGCTCACAAAGTGGAATTTTTGCTCGCAGGACTCCACAGCTTAGAGGGAGCATCCCTCACAAAAGCAACAGCACTATTGAAAACGTCTGTCCCTGATTGCAAAGCCAGACCGTGTGTGACTGATCTGTCCCTTGCAGTGTGTTGTTTCCCCCCTCCCACTGTTTTGCCCTCTTTGCATAATTCAGGCTCATGCCTGAAAACTGATTCATGCAAAAATATCTCCAGCTCTTATAACACCCTTCCGCTTTCTTCCCAGCAGGGTGAACCAGGCTTTTGGGGCTCGGGGCAAAGACGGGAGAGGGAGGAGGTAAAGGAAATAAATAATTCACTCCACCCTTCCAGGCAGAAGGAGAAGTTCTAGTAATCAGTCAGATGTAAGGAGGTCAGACGAACAATAAGGAAAGGTGTAGCATAATGAAGCGATGGGCGTCGTCCCGACTTGGATGCCAGAGAATCTTGCCAGCAGAAACAAGAATGAAAGGCAAGGTAAAGTGATGTCATTCATGAGACGAGTTTTAATCCCCTGAAGGCAAGTGGTTTTCTCCTGGAAGCTGCCTTGACACATGAATGATGGAACTTGAATTCTGCACAGTTCTATCGTTCAGAACCTATATTTTCAGTCGAAAGGAGTCGCAGCCGGGTACAGCAGACCCTGTCTCCAGATATTTCTAGGTGGGTGGGAACAAAGCAGAAACAACAGGCTCATGTATATGCAATTCCTTCCCCAAGAGAGGTCACGAAACCAGAACATCAAGTATGCTTTTGAAAGGATAGCATTTCATCAGAAAAAGCCAGAAATAAGAGATCGTTTAGTAACTTTACTAATCCATTAAGTATACATTGGGCAACTCAACTATTATTTGGAACATTCTTATAACGAGGAAACAATATCCCGCTGAGTTTAGGTGTGGTGTACTCTAAGACGTAATATAACATTCAGCAGTATACAAACCCTTTAAAAAAAAAAAATCGAGCCTGAAATATACTTGTTATGCTAACGGTGTTTTGATAGCTCACAAAAATTTTGATTGTGATATAAAAAAACCCACCAACTCACAGTTTGGACATTGAAAGAAATTATCTCAGTGATATTCATGTGACTCCATTTTAAAAATGTATTTCAGGGATGTGCCACAACTTGTATTGCAGTGTAATGTATCCAGTCCAGACAAGTCCAGACAAGTCCAGACAAGCCCAGAGACAAACGTCGAGCTTCGCTCCAAGAGACAATGGACTATGCAGATCCTAGCCCGCTCCAATCAGGGGGCTAGGTTCCCGGCTGACAGCCTATGGGACTCTCGGCCACTGTAAATAACCTATAGGGAAGTAGGGGTGTGTTTTGGGTGGCGGTTTCTTGGGGGATATAAGCTGGCCTGCGAGCCGGCCAAAGTCGTCTTGTTCCTGATAGAATAAAGTACGCTTTGCTGAAATCACTCTCCGTCTGCGTACTTCTCAGCAGTTAATGATAAAGTATAGCAAAGCTGTAAGATGAGACAGAGCATCTGTATTACTAAGAGACTTGCTTGTTCACCCATGAATGACATAAAATTTAGCAAAACGACAAAGGACACAAAGGTACATCCTAATGTTGGCTTTATAGGCATCCTAATGACCTGAAGGACCTGAAGGAGCTGCAGTGGCTCAAGTGGTTAAGACGCTGAACTGCAGGCTGTGGAAGGTCGGTAGTTCAGCAGTTCGAGACCCGAGTTGGCGCATGATGGAGTGGGCTCCCATCTCTAGTTCCAGCTCCTGCCAACCTAGCAGTTCGAAAGCAACAAATTGCAAGTAGATAAATCGGTACCACTTCGGTGGGAAGGTAACAGCGCTCCGTGCGCCTCGGTGTTTAGTCATGCCGGCCACATGACCACGGAAACGTCTTCGGACAGCGCTGACTCTTCTGCTTTGAAACGGAGATGAGCACCGCAACCCTAGAGTCAGACTCGACTGGCTTTCGAGCAAGGGGAACCTTTACCTTTACCTTAATGACCTGAAAGTCACACATGAAGCTGCCTTAAACTGAATCAGACCCTCAGTCCATCAAAGTCACTACTGTCTACTCTGATTGGAGGCAGCTCTCCAGTGTCTCAGGTAAGAGGTCTTTCGCATCATCTACTGCTTGGTCCTTTATATTTGGGGGTGCCGGGGATTGAACCTGGGACCTTCTGCACACAAAGTGGAGGCTCTTCCACCGAGGCTCTTCAATGGCCCCCTCCCCATGAAGGTAAAGCATTCAGAAGCATTCATCCCTACATTCTCTTTTTGACATCCTAAAACTGTTGCAAACCACAGACATTTTGATCAGGTTTCAATCAGGTATATTGGAAGAGTATGGTAAAAAAAATAGGTTAAAAAGTAAAGGTAAAGGTTCCCTTGCTCGAAAGCCAGTCGGCGGTTTTGATATTATGGCTAAGAGCTGTTTGTGAGTAACTTCAAAACGCATAGGAACAAAGGAAAGTCCAATTTGGAAGATTCGTGATCATGTGGATGCACAGCTGAGGTCTTATGTATGAAAAAGACACCTCGAAACTAATGTTAACTCCGGGAAAGTTCGTCCAGTTTCATCTGCTGACGTCTTCATTTCATCTTGTGACGTCCTTATTTTCTGTAAAACATAACTGTACAATGGATTGGATTCAATATTGTTGCATTAATACAAATTAGAATTTGCATGATTTGCACTATTTGCAGTAGTTCTATTGTGTTGGTTTATGTCATACTGCAACCCCCTTCATTTGTTGTGATCACGCAACATAAGAGGAGCAGAGGTGCACTGTCACCCAATCAGAAATGTATTCTAATTTCTTACCTCCTGGATTTCAGTGGATTTGTACACTCATTACGAAAGTGAAAAAATGTAAAGCAAGACTTATTACAGTGTTGCAAAACAGCCTATGGATTAACAGCATCATAATTTTCATTCAAATGAAAGAATTCGGCTTTCAATAAACCCATTCAGTTGTTGTCTTCCTTTCCAAACTCTTTGTGAATCTGTTATTTTAGACAAAACTGCCATTGGCCCTGTTCTTTGAAACCATTCCAGGATAGTTGGAGCATTCATCTTTTTCCAGCTTTCAGCTATACACAAATTTTGCTGCCACCAGAAAGCTCAATATTATTTTGATGTCTTCTTCGGCAAGTTGCTCTTTAGATAAAAAGGTAAAGGTTTCCTTCCTTGAAAGCCAGTCGAATCCGACTCTAGGGTTGCGGTGCTCATCTCCGTTTCAAAGCCGAAGAGCCAGCGCTGTCCGAAGACGATTCCGTGATCATGTGGCCGGCATGACTAAACACCAAGGCGCACGGAATAACCCCATTTATATTACATTTGCATCAAAGGGATAGAATATCCCTCAGTACCTCTTATGTTCTGCTTTTAGTTCAGTTATAATTGAACACTTCTAAAATATATCAGAGGGGCATGGTAGCTCAAGGGTTAAGATGCTGAGTTGCAGACCAGAAGGTCGGTAGTTTGGCAGTTTGAGACCCGAGTGCTGCAAGACAGAGTGAGCTCCCATCTCTGGCCCCAGCTCCTGCCAACCTAGCTGTTCGAAAGCGAGAAATTGCAAGTAGATAAATAGGTACCGCTTTGGTGGGAAGGTAACAGCATTCCATGCACCTTGGCATTTAGTCATGCCGGCCACATGACCACGGAAATGTCTTCGGACAGCGCTGGCTCTTCGACTTGGAAATAGAGATGAGTACCGCCCCCTATAGTCAGATTCGACTGGCTTTAGAGCAAGGGAAGCCTTTACCTTTACCTAAAATATATCAACAAAAGCAGCACGAGCCATATGACATTGTCAATACTTCAAATGATATATTTGCTTCAGTCTATGAGGAGGATCCATACCAATACAGTGGAATTTACTTTGGGAATAAAACCAATCAAATCAAACCATTATTCCAAATCCAATCTGATTCATCCATACAATGTTATCCTAAGGAGACCTACAGTCTTCTGAGTCCATAGAAATTACATTTTGTATACCAATATTCTTTATCTAGAGCTCCTTAGTTTTAAACAGCATTTTCAAGAAAAGAACATTCAAGCCTGGATCCAGTACATCAGTGTTACTGTGCAATCCTAAACAGAGTCATACCCTTCAAATCCACTGAAGTCAATGGGTTTACAAGAGTGTACTTTTGTTTAGGATCGCACTGCTGCTGATGGTACACGTGTTGGTGTAAATTTTGTACCAAATCAGGGCTAGATGGAATTTCAGGACTCACCTCAACACATGACATATCCCTAGATTAACTGGATCTACTTTTGTGGAGCCCTACATTTGAGAGGATGCAAAAATATTACTGTCATTATTATCTGTGGATAATGTGGTACGGACCATGCAGACAAGAATAAAAGAACACGAAAGATACTGCAGACTGGGCCAACCTGAAAAATCAGCAGTGGCTGAACATAGCCTAACTCAAACAGGACACAGAATCTTATTCCAAGACTCTGAAGGGCTGGACAACACATCCAATTACCATGTCAGATTGCACAGCCATTTAAATTCATAAACACAAACACAATTTCAACAGGAAAGAAGAGAGTTTAAAAATAAACAGGGCATTGTTTCCTGTCCTGAAAAACACAAAATGGTCTACATCTACAATAGCAATACAGATAAGATTAGAATTTCAACAGCCAATACATATGCAAAAGAACCTCCTCAGGAAAGCTCCTCCGTTAGCATGTCACAGCCTGGGGAACTCCTACAAGATAATGACTCAGCCCTACACCACCTTCCTGAGTAGATATAAATTACCTGCCTACCATTTTTCTTCTCACCTTGATACAGAGAGTACTCCATCTTTCTGTGTTATACCTCTGAGGATGCCAGTCACAGCTGCTGGCGAAATGCCAGGTCCTACAATGCCAAGACCACGGCCATACAGCCCGGAAAATCTACAACAACTAATGGCATGGATCTTGTTTAGTTGAACGGTTATAGAGTCCTCTTCCTGAAGCTAAGCTACTCTTGCCTTGTAAGATGTTTCTGTAGGAGAACACCTGATAACTCTATGAAAGATTTTTTTAAAAAAATGGAGGAATAGGATATATAAACACTAAATATACATTATTTATGTATTTTCTTTTTTTCTGAGGAGGAAGATTTACCCTCCTGGATGAGTTTTATGGGGGAAAAGCCAACTCACAGCACACGAAATGGTTAAGTATTAAAACTCGATTAAAACGTTAAGGCTGAAGAGTGACTCGGGTCATGTGACTGAATGAAGTAGTACAACAAAGGAAGGATGGGAGAAAGGGGCTTGTGGCCTTCTAAAAATCCACAGAACAGGGGAAAGATGGGGGAGAAACACGTAATATATCTTGGGAGAGGTAATGTCCTGTTATTGTTGAAAACTGCTGGGACCTCATTAGTGACTATGAAAACATAATCTGCAAGTTCTGTGAGGTAATAAATCTACAGTGGCCAGGGAAAGGGGGGGCAGGAGAAGAAAAGAGCATAGAGCAGCTGTAAGTAAGGGCTTTCCGTATCGGCTAGCCAAGCAGCTCCCAGATACTATTCCTACTGATTCTGTGAATGCAATAATCTGCTGAAGAGTGATAAGACAATGGGTTCGTGTTCAAGACTTTGCATGACTGACTTAATAACAAATATATATATATTTATTTAAAAGACTTAGCATGACAACTAGACAAATCCCTGTTGCTTGCTCTCTTGGCACCCCTTATTTTGGCCTGCTGTTCAAAATGTAAGCATCTGGAAGACAATTCTGAATGGTCAACTACTTCATCCCCTACATGAAGGCAAGATTCTTATACAAACCCAAGGACAAGGGGTGAACAATAAGAAGTTACAATGCATGTCTGCCCTAAAGTAAAATCCAAAAAGACAGAACACAATCCACAAAATGCCTTTTATTAAGACCAGCTAAATGACACATAACAATGTATAAGCTTTTGAATTCACTAGAACTGTTTATCAGATTTGTTGTTGTTGTTCAGTCGCACAGTCGAGTCCGACTCTTCGCGACCCCATTTGGATTGCTAGCTATTGGGTGGGGGGGAACGTGCAGATCTGCCCTCACAGAGGAGGGAGAGCTTGTACCTGAAGGTGGGATGGGAGGGGCTCTGCAACTTACCTGGTAGCTTCTTGCTCCTTGTCAGAGCTGTTCTTGAAAGAGCATTTGAAAGGTACATTGATATACTGAGAAATTACTGCAATCGAGTTGAGAAGATATCCTACTCTTCTTTTAAAAATTAGAATTGTGTCTTCAACAAAGGTAAAATGTAAAAACTTCGGATGATTAATGGCTTTCTGATTTCTTGATACCCCACTTTTTCCTTTTCTATTCTTCGGCGCTCGGCCTTCCTTATCGTCCAACTCTCGCAGCCATACATGACTACTGGGAATACCATTGCTTTGACCATGCGGACTTTTGTTGGCAGGGTGATGTCTCTACTTTTTATCATGCTGTTTAGGTTCGCCATCGCTTTCCTCCCAAGGAGCAGGCGTCTTTTAATTTCATGGCTGCAGTCACAGTCTGCGGTGATCTGGGATCCCAGGAACGTGAAGTCTGTCACTACTTCCACGACTTTATCAGACTAGATGCTACCAAAAAAATTAAAAATCAAAAAGAGAAAGGACATGACATGATGGTAAGTCCTGGTCAAAACTGCATCATGTGCAGAGTGGCTTTAAATGGTGTTGTCTTCAGTTTGCAGCCAGCTCTTTTGGACAAGGGGCAATAGACCAACTGAACTCCAGGTATTCACAGAGCCCAAGAATTGTCTCTAGTTACTCTCTATAGCAGCAAGAGACAGTCTACCTATATTAATGGAATTCAAGGCTGGGCTGGCAGCGGTTTTGTTTAGTGGGATCTTATTTTTAATGTAAGTGGATGCTAACTCTGAGCTGAGCCAAGCCAAACTCCCTTATCATGAATTCTAGATTCTGAATTCATTATGTAAATGGAACAAAAGCACGTAATTTGTAGAGGTTCATTTCAGAGGGGGGTGGGGTGGAGTTTAAGATTCAGAAGTTCTGAAGGAGGTTGTAGCGGACCAAAAAAAGGATGAAAAGCATAGATTTCTAGAAAGCCAGCCTAAATTCAGGTTTACTATCACAATCTGATTATCAGTTAACATTATTACAGATAATTGCATTGGCACTAGATCCCTTCCAGTCTGACTTCCGCCCTGGTCATGGGATGGAAACTGTGCTGGTCACCCCCATGGACAATTTCTGCAGGCAGTTGGATTGAGACGGGTTGGTGCTGCTGTCATTGCTCAACTTGATAGCAGCGTTTGACGCAGTGGATCATGATCTGCTGGTTCACCGTCTCACCAACGTTGAAGTACGTGGGACAGCCCTGAAGTGGGTTGCCTCATTTCTCCATGGTCGGGACAGAGGGTGTCACTGGGTGAGAGGGTTTCCTCTGGATACCCTGTGACATGTGGGGTCCAACTATTGAGATATATGTCTAGCTGATAGAGGTAGCAAGCAGTTACTAGATCAGTTTGATCTGTTTGACAGTCCTAGCTGTCATGCTAGTGATTAAGTGATTACAGCCAGGTGTTATACTAGCAGGTGTTCTCTATCAGGCATTGTTAGAGTAGGTAATTAATTCACCTTGTTAGTGATTGGCTGGGTTTAGTATATTAGCTATCAGCTTGATAAGCTAGGTGGGGACTTAGTCTCTCAAACTAAGGCACGGTATGCTGTATGATAGCCTCTGTGTATATCTCTGTGTATATATTCACCATTATATCTATGTAAACTTTTGATGCACCTTCATCACCAGACGGTCTCCAGCTTCTTATTTACTACACCCAATACCAACATCTACATGCAACCCCTTGCCCAGCTGGTCCGGAGTTTCAGGCTGGGCTGCCATCAGCATGCTGATGACACCCAGCTGTATCTGCTGATGGACAGCCGGCTGGACGCCACCCCAGGGAACTTGGTTGAGGGTTTGGAGACTGTGGTGAGATGGCTAAAGCAGAGTTGACTGAGACTAAGTCCGTCAAAGATGAAGGTTCTCTGGGTGGAGGAGGCTGGGTGGAGGAGATTCAGGTTTGGAGTTCCGTCAAAGATGAAGGTTCTCTGGGTGGAGGAGATTCAGGTTTGGGGTTCCAACTCCTGGCCCTTGACCACATGCCCCTAACACCAGCACAGATGGTCAAGAGTCTCTGTGTGGACCTGGATGCCTGCTTGTCAATGGAGGCCCGGGTCATAAACGTTGCCAGGCTGGCATTTTTCCAACCAAGCCAGGTCAGACAACTGGCCCCTACCTGTCTCGCCCTGACCTAGCCACGGTAATCCATGCAATGGTCACCTCTAGGCTTGATTACTGTGTTTGGTGTAGTGGTTAAGTGCGTGGACTCTAATCTGGGAGAACCGGGTTTGATTCCCCACTCCTCCACTTGCACATGGCTGGATGACCTTGGGCAAGCCATTGTTCTGATAAGAGCTGTCCTTGAAAAAGAGCAGTTTGTGTCAGAGTTCTCTCAGTTCCACCCACCTCACAGGGTGTCTGTTGTGGGGAGGGGAAGGGAAAGGAGTTTGTAAGCCGCTCTGAGATTCTGAGTGAAGGATGGAGTATAAATCCAATCTTCTTCTTCTTCTTCTTCTTCTTCTTCTTCCTCTTCCTCTTCCTCTTCCTCTTCCTCTTCCTCTTCCTCTTCCTCTTCCTCTTCCTCTTCCTCTTCCTCTTCCTCTTCCTCTTCCTCTTCCTCTTCCTCTTCCTCTTCCTCTTCCTCTTCCTCTTCCTCTTCCTCTTCCTCTTCCTCTTCCTCTTCCTCTTCCTCTTCCTCTTCCTCCTCCTCCTCTACATGGGGCTGCCCTTGAGGCTGATCTGGAAGATACAGCTTGTCCAGAACACAGCGGCCCGGGTCCTTCATGGTAGAGTGGGGATTTGAACCTGGGTCCTCCAGATCTGAGCCCAGTACTACAACTGCTACACTACGATGGCTCTCAGCATGGAATCAGTGCTTCTGAGAGTGGAATGAGAAATGCTTCTGCCTGTATGGTACATCCAAATACCATCAGTCAGCAGTGTAGGAGCATGAAGTGGGAACACATCAGCGAGTGCCAAATACATCTTCAATCTTGCTCCATCTATAAACCATTTGTCACAGACAGATTCGCTGTTCATAAGATGCCAAGAAATAATCAAATAATGGTCTGCAATTAAAATGTCTTCCTGGTGAGATTAGACGCGGGCCATTAATTAACAATATCATAGCTACAATGGCAAAGACCAATAACTGGATTAATAGTATCATAAATCTAAGTTATTTCATTCTAACAAGGGAAATGCCTACCTAAGCCCTGTTTACATAACATTTCTAAAGTTCATCATTCATTTAGATCAAATTCCTTTGATATATTGCTTGAAACTTTCAGCTGAGTTGATATTCACACATGCATAGAGCTTGGGAGCTGCTTAAACATGGTGCACATCCATCCTGCTGGGGAGAACATATGTTCTTTTCTCCATATGGGAATCTCACAGTGCATTTCAATCCCAAAATACTTGTTTAGCATTACAGTTCCAGGATATAGGCGAGCAATTATGCTCACAAGTTTAAAGGCGCTACTGTCTGCGCTCTCTGAGACTGAACGTTAGGTATACTGCATTCAGATTGATATTGTGGCTATAGCTTATGGATCATAGAAACACCGGAGAAGGTTATGTTTGAATGTCTATGATGTAATGAGGCTAGAAAGAAATGGATCAAGCCACACGTGCCAGCAAAATGAACCTCCCCTAGACATTTTAGTTATTAAAGTTTTAATGACTCCTAGGTCACAGCAGAGCTGCGGTGGCTCAAGTGGTTAAGACGCTGAACTGCAGGCTGTGGAAGGTCGGTAGTTCAGCAGTTCGAGACCCGAGTGGGCTGCCCCGTCTCTAGTTCCAGCTCCTGCCAACCTAGCAGTTCGAAAGCAAGAAATTGCAAGTAGATAAATAGGTACCACTTCAGTGGGAAGGGAACAGCGTTCTGTGCACCTTGGTGTTTAGTCATGCCGGCCACATGACCACGGAAACGTCTTCGGACAGTGCTGGCTATTCAGCTTGGAAACGGTGATGAGCACCACAATCCTAGAGTCGGATTCGACTGGCTTTCAAGCAAGGGAACCTTTACCTTTAGGTCAGCAGCACATACCCTTTTAAAAACTAAATTCCTTGTTCAGGCCATGAGAGTTCGGGCAGCTTGTGTAAAGACATCTTCTGTAATATAGTTTAGCTTGACCTTTCTGGCTTGAATCCTTCCTTTCTTCCTTTTAATCTTAGCTGGGATAGATTAATACTACTCAAGACCTGGCTGCATTCAGACTGGCAGTTTGGCCCGCCAGCCAAATGTTCAGGAGCGTTTCATTAGCGGATTAGAGGGGCGGGTTCACACAGGCACATCTTTCAGGCGTCCCCCAGCCGTACTCAAGCCGTCTTGTGCCGCTTCCCTCCCGAGTTTAAAAGATACCAGGTGAAAGTGGTAGCAAACCGTGTGTAGAGCGGGTTGATTCCGGTTCCCTGAGTGTGAATGCAAGCACTGCTAAGGTGGGAACAACCCACAGTCATTGATAATAGGCACCAGCTGTTTCCACTGGCAGGCGCCATTGGCGCCTGTGCGATCCTGCCCTATTTGCCAATCCAGCCCAGCGCAGAAACAGCTGCTAACAGCCCACCAGGGTGGTCCAACAGTGTGAATGCTCCCTTGTGCTTCCTCCACGGTATCCTCCCGTTTTATTCGCTGCAATGTGAACGGTAATGCCCCAACCAAGCCGTCCCAGGTCTGTTACAGGTTTTCTTTGCCACGACTCCCTAGCGCTTCAAATTGCCAGTCTGAACTCAGCCCCTGTAGGAGAAAGAAAGGAAAGGAAAGGATTGTTTTTATCCTGATGAGCACACAGCATGGTCCCCCGAAGCTACGGAACCCTGTGAGCAAAAATTCTACTTTGTGAGCGACTGGCATTAGAGTTGTGAGTGAGCGATTAGGCTACTGCATAAATTGGTTTGCTCTGGAGCCCTCCTTCCTAAGATAAGACAAAAATCTGTGAGCCTGAGCCGGAGGCTAAAAAACTATGAGCTAGCTTACGCTAACTCAGCTTAGAGGGCAACTCCTGAATTTCTGTCCTATCTGTACCATTTCTTTCATTTTTTCAAAAGTGGATTTGCCCTTGTAACAATCTTATCTCTCACTTTCTTATTTTGTAGACGGGTAGCCGTGGCAGAAGGGTGGCAATTTGCCAAACAACTTTTATTACTAGGAGTTGTAAATATTATGTATTGGAGGAATACGGATTCATGACAGCAATTTCTATTTCCCACGCATCTTGCTGTGTGGATTAGGGTCATCTGAACAGCCCATTTTAGAAAAAGTGAATGACAGGTTTCCAGAGAGGAGGCTGGAGAGAGGAAAATTTTAAAATCACTAATGGCGCAACAGTATTACATCACATCTAGGGGGAACCCAGACCTGATGCCAGTCCACTCTAGTTTAAATACCGAACAGTTTCTATGGACAAACTGTTCGGGCTATCAGATGTTGTACCGTGTTGGAGAAGTGAGCGTGAAGAAGAATAAACTTGAGTTTTGGCTGAAATCACTCTTTGTTAAGCTCAGGACTTAACAACTAGGAATTGTAAATATTATGTATTGGAGGAATATGGATTCATGACGGCAATTTCTATTTTTCACGCATCTTGCTGGGTGGATTAGGGTCATCTGAACAGCCCATTTTAGAAAAAGTGAGTGACAGGTTTCCAGAGAGGAGGCTAGAGAGAGGAAAATTTAAAAATCACTAATGGTGCAACAGTATTACATCACATCTAGGGGAACCCCAGACCTGATGCCAGTCCGCTCTAAGAATAACTGGAAATTCCCCAGAAGTGACGTAACAGCGTCAGGCTGATGGTGCCTCCCATTTCCC
>NW_015162540.1:51093-66229 GCF_001447785.1 Gekko japonicus | reverse complement strand
TTTTATCTGTTAGCCGAGCAACATGTTTGTCTAGTTGCAATGTTTTTATCACAGGCTGGAAGGACAGGTTTCACTTAGCTGGATCTGTTAGACTCTTCTTTTAATTTCAGTTATAAAGTGACTAAAAAGTAAAGGTAAAGGTTCCCTTGCTCGAAGGCCAGTTAAATCCGACTCTAGGGTTGCGGTGCTCATCTCCGTTTCAAAGCCGAAGAGCCAGCGCTGTCCGAAAACGTTTCCGTGGTCATGTGGCCAGCATGACTAAACACCAAGGCGCATGGAACGCTGTTACCTTCCCACCGAAGTGGTACCTATTTATCTACTTGCAATTTCTTGCTTTCGAACTGCTAGGTTGGCAGGAGCTGGAACTAGAAATGGGAGCTCACTCCATCATGTGGCACCCGGATCTCGAACTGCTGAACTACTGACCTTCCACAGCGTCTTAACCACTTGAGCCACCGCAGCTCCTATAAGGTGACTAGGTAATGTTTTAATGCAAACTTCTTCTTTTTTACAGAAACAAGTAAATATACAGTGGTAGGAGTTGCTACCAAAAAACATTTTTACTCCTTCTAGAACAGTTGGGAAAATCAGCTGAAAGATGAAAAGCCCTATTTGGGCTCATGCGCCAGTTAGTCAGCCATAATGTCAAATCTTTGAATTAAATGAGCATACTTAGCAAGTGCCAGGGGTTTCAACCCACTCCCCCTTGGGTTGTTTACAGGTGCTATTGATCAACTGCCAGATCTGTGACTACCATTTTGGGCTCATGTTCAGGAGTCTTACATTGTTCCCGCTCTATCGAGGAGGACTGTTTTCACCTGTTCAGAAAATTAACCCTTTGTGGCCTGGATCCGTAAACACTCATGCTGGCCTATTGGAGGACAATCTCTGATAAAGCCAAGAAATCATGCCACTGTAAAAAAAAATACGGAAGGATGCTTTAAAAATTCCAGGCCTCCAGCTTCAGAAATGCAACACCATGTCTAGCGTTTTTTTAAAAAAACAAAAATCCCAGTTGTGACCTTTGGCAACCTCAAAGGTGACTCACACAAACTGTTTAGCTTTCACAAGTACTTGGGCCATAGTGCCTGAGAGTTCATGAAAGAACATGTTAAATTAAGCCATTACTTTCGAGAACAGAACAGCTCCTCATGTTCCGGGCTGTTTGCATTAGCACATGGAAACGACACTGAGCTCTCTCATTAAGAAATTTTAACTACTCACATTTTAGCTGTCACTCCCACGGAGTTACTCAGGATAAGTTATGCAATTATCTGGGAGACAGGGTCTCTCTCTCTCTCTATGCGATCATGTGTGTACTTCCATGTGCAGGGAGGTGTTGTGGCCTTCTCAGAGCCCAAAAAAAATTCCCCCATGGGGTAAGGTAATGTTCTATATTTAGGTCAACATCTCCTCAGTATTTCAGTTTTATAAGAGTCTTTTCAGATTCTCCTGCTTCCAAATCCAGTTCTCTACTATGCGGGAACTTATGCAAGGGACTGACATCTTCACTGCAATAATAATAAACTAGGATGCAAAAACAGATCTTCGGGATTTCTCTCTCTCCAAAATATACAAATCCCAGAGGCTCTCGCATTTAAAAAGGCCCCGTTCAACCTCAAACTACAGACAGTTGCTAACTCCAGTTCAGGAGTCCTGGAAATGTAGGAGCAGAGCCCGGGGAGAGCAAAATTCAGAGAAGGAAGGGAGTTCAGCAAGGAATCTGCCCTCGGGAGCTGCCATTTACCCAAGGAGAACTGCTCTCTGTGGTTTGGAGATCAGTTGGAATTCTGGGAGAACTCCCGGCCCCACTTGGAGGATAAAAGTACAACAAACACCAGGCGAAACAATAATGTAAATAATATAATAATGATAACACTCTTTGTATTCAATATATTATAGAATAAATTCAGTAAGTCAATAGGCATGGCACGATTGCACATTAGGCCGCACCCCCATGTTACCAGAAGTGTGGTTATCCAGCCACACCCACCTTTTGCTTCTTATTCTGCTTACCTTGTTTGTTGTCAAAACCCAGGGCCTTTTTTTGTAGCAGGAACTCCTTTGCATGTTAGGCCACACACCCCTAATGTAGCCAATCCTAATGAGTTCCTGCTGTTGGGTGTGGCCTATTATGCTAATGAGTTCCTGCTGGGCGTGGCCAACTTGGAAGCCAGCCGGAACTCCGTTCCTGTGCGTTCCTGCCCAAATGTAGCCCTGTGTGTGTGTGTGTGTGTGTATATACACATACACACACACACACACATTAACTGGTGTTAATTGAAGATCTTAACTGAAGAATTGTTAATGTGATGTTGTTTGTTGTATTAAGTGTTCCAAAACCATTTCAAAACTTTGTTTGTTTCGCTTACCCTTTTCTTTGTAAGTGTTGCATTTTGCTGTATTGATGTTTTATTACTTAACATTTATTCATTCAAAAAAAACACCAACAACACCCTGGTGTTAATTCTCACAAGCAAAGTCTCTTTAATTTTTCTTCTGTTGACAGAATGAAGCAGTCGATGGGCTCCTCCGGACTGTAAGTAAGCGGTTTCAGTCGGACTTCCTCAGGACTGCAGAGAGACTGGAACCAAAGCCTTCAAATATTATACAAAGCAGAACAGAAGCCTCTAACTGGGTTAAGCAGCGGCCTCATTTCTTTTCAGCTTGGCAAAATGGTTCTCGATGGCAGTCCTATGTTAGAGTTCCATGATTAGAACTCTCAAAGTGCCATTTGGTCCTAAGAGGCAGCCGTGAGAATCTCCTGAAAGCAATCAGGACTTCAGGGTGAAGGCCTTCCATTGATGGTTCTACACCACTGTCACTAAAGGGTAGAGTTCAGTGACACCTTTGAGACCAACAAAGGTGCCACTGAACTCAGACTCTGTTCTACTGCTTCTGACCAACGTGGCCACCCACCTGGAACAAAAAGGTAGGATGCAGGGTATATGGGGCTTGTGTATGAGTTCCAAGGATACAACATTTGAATAGGACCTAACACAATATCCTAAATTGTAAGTACGTGGCTCTTTTTATAGCAGGAACTCCTTTGCATATTAGGCAACACGCCCCTAATGTAGCCAATCCTCCAAGAGCTTACAGAGCTCTTCTTATAGGGGCTACTGTAAGCTCTTGGATGATTGGCTACATTAGGGGTGTGTCACCTAATATGCAAAGGAGGTGCTGCTACAAAAAGAGCCCTGCGATGTACTTAAGCCTACTTGCTGTCAGTGCTGATTCAGCATGTGAGATCAGGAGAAATTATCAGAAGTGCGCGAGGCTGGACGGAGGCAGAGTCGTGGTGCGTGGTGGCGTGGTGATGCAGCATGGTGGAGTCTGCGGGACGAAACCAGAGCTGCGGCTGGCGGAAGGAGCCGCGGTTTAAGACCTGCTCTGGGCGCCAGGAAGTGAAGCACCGAAGAGCTGCCAGGGACTGAACAACAAGCCGAGCCAGGAACTGAATAACAACTGAGCCCGCGGCCGGGGTGCTGGTAGGTTATCACCCCCCATGCAAATAATGTAGCCCTAGTTAGGGATAAATAGCTGTGTAAACCGCTCAGGGACCCTCCGGGGTCAGAGCGGTATATAAGTCGAAAATTAAATAAATAAAATAAATAAATACTTGGGGAGGGGCTGTGGCTTAGTAGTAGAGCATTCACTTGGTGAGCAGAAGGTCCTAGTTCCAGTCCCCATCGTTTTCAGCTTTAAATGGGATCAGGAAGCAGGTGATGTGAAAGACTACTACCTGAGACCCTGGACAATACTGCCCTTGATAGTCCAATGGTCTGACTCAGGTTGATGTGTACTTGGGTTTCCAAAGTCCTGGAAGAAGTTTGCTGAATTAAACTTTTGTGACATGCTAGAAACTTTGAAACTACTGTTCTCCATATACATAAAATCAGGCACAATGGGAAATGTTGCTGTTGAGCTGCTTTCCTCTGAAAATAATTTGACCTGCAACATTTTCCTTTTTTAAAATTCTATTTGTAGAGCACTGGTTCATTTGTTAGGAGTTGGAGCACTTAGGAACACCTCAAATAAAGATTGTCAAATTAATTTTTCTATGTGATGTATTTATTTATTGTTGCTAAAATTCTATTTGTAGAGCACTGGTTCATCCGTTAGGAGTTGGAGCACTTAGGAACAACTCAAATAAAGATTGTCAAATTAATTAATTTTTCTGTGTGATGTATTTATTTATTGTTGGATACATTACATTATATAATAGCTCAAGAGAAAAAAAGAAGAGAAGGGTGTTTGCAACAATTCATAAAAAGCAAAAAGATACCTGTAGTACTTTATAAATAACTTCTTTGCATCTGTTGATAATATGTTTATTTAGTTAACAAGGAAGTATTTCAAATACTTTCAGAGAAGGGGGTACTATTCCCCCCCCCCAATGCTACAATAACCATCTGTAAGCGTAACTCAATATCTGAAAAATCCTTTTAAATAGCCTACAAAATTATTTTAGGATTTGGTGGTATGTTACTGCATAGCATCATTGATAAATGGGATCACTCTTTGTGAAAATTGGTGAAGTTTTGGACTTGCCGAAAACACGTGCATCAAATCTACGTCACGTCTCCAACATAAATGTGATACATTTCTATATATAATTGCTAGTTTATGAGGTTAAGATATCACTGAAAAAGTATTTTACAATTTTTCTCTATCATACTATAGTTTCAAGTTGACACCATGTTGAAGCAGCTCCCAAAACAGAGTAGTTTTTAATATCAGGTTTGGTAGCCCTATTTACATTAACAAGAAATTCTATAGTGTTGCCTTAAAGGTAAAGGTAAAGGTTCCTTTGCTCGAAAGCCAGTCGAATCCGACTCTAGGGTTGCGGTGCTCATCTCCGTTTCAAAGCCAAAGAGCCAGCACTGTCCGAAGACGTTTCCGTGGTCATGTGGCCGGCATGACTAAACACCAAGGTGCACGGAACACTGTTACCTTCCCACTGAAGTGGTACCTATTTATCTACTTGCAATTTCTTGCTTTTGAACTGCTAGGTTGGCAGGAGCTGGAACTAGAGACGGGTTGCCTTACCAAGGCAAAAAAATGGTGTGGGAATGAGATGGAGAACTGGCAGAGAGGACTGTACCACTTCAGCCTGCAGGAGAGGATTGTATTTTTAACGTTCCCCTTAAAAAAAATAAAAATCTACAAGTCAGTAACCTACCAGCTGTGCAGTCTTTCTCCCCGTGATATTAGTCCATTTTTAAAAATTGCATGGAGTTTGTTTATGCGTGAGACTGTTCCGTTGTTCCGTTGTTGAAGTAGTGCCACACCCACCTGCAAACAGAATTCTACAGATACATTCTCTTTGGAGTACGGCTTTACAGTGCAATCCTATGCTAAGGTACTACAGAATGAATCAGTGGGCTTCAAACAGAATATTCCTGTATAGGATTTCACTGCTATTCTCTTAAATGGTTACAAATGAATCCTAGATCATGGAAGACTCTATTGCAAATGAGTATATTTGACCGTATATTTGGACTAGATATTCAGCATGGGGTAATACAGTCTGAATAGCATGGGAAATGTTAAATAGTAATAGAGAATTAACCAGGACTATTTTGGGGCAGGAACACACAGGAATGGAGTTCCGGCTGGCTCCCGAGGTGGCCACGCCCAGCAGGAACTCATTAGCATAATAGGCCACACCCAACAGCAGAAACCCGTTAGGATTGGCTACATTAGGGGTGTGTGGCCTAACATGCAAAGGAGTTCCTGCTACAAAAAAAGCCCTGGGTTTTGACCACAAACAAGGTAAACAGAATAAGAAGCAAAAGTGGGTGTGGCTGGATGACCACACTTCTGGAAACATGGGGCTGCGGCCTAATATGCTAATGAGCTGTGCTGTCAGAGTGTGGCCTAATATGCTAATGAGTTTCTGGTGTTGGGTGTGGCCTATTATGCTAATGAGTTCCTGCTGGGCTTTTTCTACAAAAAAAGCCCTGGAATTAACTGTATACTAATAAAAACTGGATGATATCCAGAGCGAACACCTCTTCTTTCCTAGTAAATTGTCTTTGGTTCTCCATACCTGAATATTGTTTGAATCCATTTAGGTACATTTTAGTTCAGATTTGACAAGAAATGATGACAATATTTCCCGACCAATAATTAGTAAGAATATATATGTTAGGGTTAAAGCTTTTCCAAAAGGATTTTATAATAAAATGAACCTAAATCAAATCCTGTTCTGACCCCATAATAGGTTTAAAAGATGCCAGTTCACACTTCTAAATATCCAGCTCAAAAAAGAAAAACACTGTCCCAGCACACATCAAAGTTAAAAACTAAAATTCTGAATTACCACGTGTGTTTTGACCTAATTGTCTAAGGTATTCCTTAAAAAGCTCCTCCAGATTAAATAAACTCTCTGCTAATTCCTTTCTTTTTATAAAAAGTCATTAAAACTTTACAATATTCATATTCTTGAACAGAACAGCACCAGTTTTACAGGGTTTCCCTCCCCTGAATGAAAACAGAGTTGATTTTATATTCAGAGTTCTAAGTCAACTGCTCAGCAATTTCATGGAGTGCCCACAAGTTCTTGTATTGTGAGAAGGGGAGAAAAGTACTTCTTTCTCTACCTGCTCTATCCCATGCAGAATCTTATAAATCTATAGTTAAATATCCTTGGAGCACCGTAAAAGTAATTTTTAGTGAATTGTATTTATTGTATCTTATACTGTTTTGTATTGTTTTATTGTTTTAACCTCGGCATTTATGCCCCTTGTGAGCCGCCCTGAGCCTTCGGGGAGGGCGGGATATAAATTTAAAAATAAATAAAATAAATAAATAAACCTTAATCATGTCACCCCTCAGCCGTCATTTCTCCGAGCTAAAAAGCCCCGAGCGTTTTAACCTTTCTTCATAGGGAAAGTGCTCCAACCCTTTTATCATTCTAGTTGCCCTTTTCTGCACTTTCCCCAAAGCTATAATATCCTTTTTGAGGTGTGGTGACCAGAACTGTACACAGTACTCCAAATGGGGTTGCACCATTGATCTACATAGGGGCATTATGATATTGGCTGATCTGTTTTCAATACCCTTCCTAATAATCCCAAGCATAGCATTGGCCTTTTTTTATTGCAGTTGCACATTGTCTCAACATTTTCAGTGAGTTATCTACTAGTACCAAGGGTGTAGACTTTCCAATTTCCCGGGGGGGGGGGCCTGGGGCTGGGCCAGAGGCATTGCTTTGCTAGGAGCAAGGGTGGCTCCCGGGGGAGGCTGAGCACCTTCCTGAAAATTTCGGCAGGGGCTCACGCCCCGCCGCCCCCACGAAGATTACGCCTATGTCTACTACAATTACAAGATCTCTCTCTTGGTCACTCTCTGCCAGTTTGGACCCCATCAATGTGTATTTATAGTTAGGATTTTTGGCTGCAATGTGCATCACCTTGCACTTGGCCATATTGAACCCCATTTGCCACGTTGACGCCCACTCGCCCATCCTCGATAGATCTCTTTGGAGTGCCTCACAATCCTCCCTGGTTTTCACCACCCTGAACAACTTCGTATCATCCACAAATTTAGCCACTTCACTGCTTACTCCCAACTCTAAACCATTAATGAACAAGTTAAAAAGCATCAGACCCAGTACTGATCCCTGAAGTACCCCACTGCTTACCACCCTCCAATGAGAAGATTTCCCATTTATACTCACTCTCTGTTTCCTATTAATTAGCCAGTTTTTGATCCACAAAAGGACTTG
Source organism: Gekko japonicus (assembly GCF_001447785.1). Taxonomy (NCBI): domain Eukaryota; kingdom Metazoa; phylum Chordata; class Lepidosauria; order Squamata; family Gekkonidae; genus Gekko; species Gekko japonicus. The sequence continues at coordinate 58,494 of NW_015162540.1, read as the reverse complement.
ACCTTTTATCCCATGATTTTTGAGCTTACTTAGGAGCCTTTGATGAGGAACTTTATCAAAAGCTTTCTGGAAGTCAAGGTAAATAATATCTATTGGGTCCCCCTTGTCCACATGTTCATTCTGTTATCACTGTCACCCAGAAAGCGCCCTTTCATTTAAACCCAGATTATCTGAGGTACAGAGTTTATGTCCTTGTATTTTAAGGAGAACAGTCTCTACAATAACAGTATTGAGAGCTGGTGCATTACAGGAATCCTGTCAGATTTAGAATACGCACACACAAAGCCTGTGTCATTTGAAAATCAGGGTCAAGAACCTGTCTGGGTGGAGAAGGCACAGCCGATGCTTTCCTGAAATCTCTCCTTGTGCCAGGAAATAGTCACCACACCCACGGCTTCTACATTCGAGCCAAGGTGTTCCAGGGACATAGGCTGAAATACAAGGCACGCCTGTGGAAAATAGTTTTATAAAGCATATCCCGTTCTTTTAACCTTCCATTTCATACTGCTGAATTCAATGAATGTTGACATGCTAAAGTGAGAGTTTCTGTCCAGTGTCCAGTGTTTAACAAAACAAAATCCTTTTGATTTTTCAGGTATTACAGATTGGTCAAGAAAGGTTTTATTGGCCTGCAGTAGAGATAATTGTGAAGGTTATGAAATTCAAGTATTCAAGTGTGAAGGTTATAAAATTCAAGTATTTTCATAATCAAATTCAAGTATTTTTAAGGGCGATATTTTAAGAAGATTATTAATTCCCCACTGAGCATGTCTATACTAGACACGTATACTGGTTTTATACCAGTTTATCTCTTAAGGCTTCCCAAAAGTGTCTTGGGAACTATAATCTGGATTTGTTTCTAAATAAGCAAAATTTCCTCATTTCTCTCATCATATCATATCATATCCATTTTAATCATTATGTGTGGCCCTATATGAGGATACAAATCCAGAGACTGGAGTGGTGAATGGCAAGACAGTTTTTTTCAGCAAACCTGAGAAATGCTTCAGGTTTGCAGAAAAAGATGAATTCTAAGAGCGGGGCAGTTAAAAAAGAAACCAAAACATAAAGGAAGTGCCTGTAGTTTTAATAAACGGATGCCCACAGGGGCTGTTGCTAGGCAACTACCACAGTTTTGCCAACATTCTAGGTTTGGTTTCTACTTGGTTTCTGTCTAAAAGACAAGGGAAGTTGGGTAGGACCCTTTCAAGGGATGTTTTGACCTTTGACCTATCAGAACCAGCAGAGAGCAACCACTGGGCAATTTAATACCATCTTAATACTATAACCCACCACTGGGTAGGGGAATTAGCTGGTGTCAGTTTCAGTATTGTGGATGCTGATGCATTATCCAGGATACCACTTGACATAGACAAGAATATAACTCAGTGTACCAGTGCAACAACTATGGATGTAATTGATGCCACTTTACAATCTGTAGATGAGCAGAAAGAGGGTTATGTCTCCTGAATAACAGCTGTTACTTTCAACCTACTAGTTGTGGAAGATTTTGTGAAAGGCCTTGTCTCCACACTACAGGCTATCTCAAAGGATGATCTGTTGGCAGCCCCGCAAGAAGTTGTTCAGATCCCCAAAATTCTACAATATAAAGCTTTGGATCATAATCCCCTTAACTATACGTGTAATGAAGAATGTTCTGTTCAGCTGCAAGAATGGAACAGATTATACGTAAACAACAAGGGCATGTTTTATGGGGGGGGGGAGTCAAGAAATCAACTAGTTTTAGCTGCCATTGGTATATCGTGAACTACACAAGGAAATGGGACACCTAGGTGGAGAAAGGGTCTTCAGTTTAGCAAGGGAACTTATGTTTTGGACATTGCCGCTGTGTCAAACAAAAGAAGCCACGCCAGTTGGACAGAGCTCCACTTAACAACATAATCACTACAGAACCTTTCAAACTTGTTTCTATTGATTTCTTGCATTTAGATAGGAGCAAGCCAGTATATGAATTTATCTTAGTCCTGGTTTATCATTTTTCAAGGTTTATCCCGGCTTATCCAACATCAAGCCCTGACCTAAATAGGCTAGGCTAGCCTGTTCTTTTCAGATCTCAGAAGCTAAGCAGGGTCAGTCCTGGCTAATATTTGGATGGGAGACCTCCAAGGAATACCAGGGTTGTGCCGTGAAGGCACCTGCCAGTGAGGGAGAGCTCACCACCTCCCTAAGTAGTTCAACTACCCTATAGTTCTTACTGCTGAGGTTTGGGGCCAGGAACTTAAGCAGTACAGTGCATGAAGAGGAACATTTTTGCCTCTCTTTTCTGAGGATTGGCATTGGGTGGTGGAGTATGACATATGAAAGGGAGTAGAAGGAAGAACACAAGCTTTACCATTCCGTTTCCAATAACCTTTATTGGCATAATACAAGCTTTACAACTTTCAAGATATTGTGTTAGGAGTTTAAGGACCAATTTTCTGGCTCTTATTTTCCTTTTAAAATTTCTCTTGAACAAATATAAATACCTTCAGCATTGCATTCAGAGTTGTCAGGATGATCCTGGCAACCAGCGGAAGGGCAGGTACATAGTGGTGAAGCATCACCAGTGGTAGCTCTAGAAATCACTGGAAACTCTATGGTTTTACTATAAAGTTTCTGACAATTCCTAGAACTACCCCAATCAATTCCAGGTATTCCTCAGAAGTGTCATCCATGGGCAATGCCGGTGAGTTTTTTAAAAATTTAATATTTCATTTATTTTCATTTTTAATTGCCCCCCCCGCCACTGCTTGGAGTGGTGGGGGGGGTCAGGAACTCAGGGTGGGAGATCCTGTGCCTTGACCAGGGGGTTGGGAACCCTAATCCCATGATTTATGGACAAATCCTGAATAGCTGATGACACTCTCCCAGCAAGTATGCAGAAACCACTCCGTAGTTATACCCCATGTCACTGCCCTACTAATAGGCACGTGTGAAGGACAGGGTAGGTTCCACCTCTCCCTAAGAGCAACCAATAAGAGCTGATGGAATGTTGGAGAAAAACAGTTGAAAACAGCAGTGTAAGGGTGGAGTTTGGAGTTGGCAGCTAGGGAGCTGTGAGGGAAAAGAGTATGTCTGTGAGTGAAGCTGTGGAGAAGAGCTGCTCAGAGCTGGCTGAAAAGAGTTAATTTGTAACATAGTATCCCAATTGCTGGAATAAGGAAACAGTACAAAAATTCAATTGGAAATAAAATGTTGTAACATCTACTTTACTTTTTTCAAAGTTATGATCAAACCATAAATAAAAGATAACTTCTTGTTTTGTTTAAACCTGTGGACTTTGTGTCTCAGTGAAAGAATCACACACACAAGCTAATTTCTCTCTCTCTCTCTCTCTCTCTCTCTCTCTCTCTCTCTCTCTCTTGGAATAAATGGTGGCAGCATGTGAATGAAACAATGTATGAGCCCGCAACCCAATAGCTCAGTTAAGTGATTGAGGGCGGGCCAGTTGTTAAAGGGGGCTGAGCTATCTTGTCTGCTGATGTCTCTGTGATTGAGAGGACCTGAGATGTGAATTGTCATGGCTCTCTGGTTGGTGAATGTGATGTCCTGACCTACTTGTAACAATGAACCTGAGAGAGAGAGAGAGAGAGAGAGAGAGAGAGAGAGAGAGAGAGAGGCGCACTCTGGGTGAGTGGAAATGGGCATCACAGCATGGTATCACCAATTTTAGTGTTATTGAATACGGGATTCTGAGGCCTAAAAACACTTACAGTATAATCTAATGAACCTGAGAGAGAGAGAGAGAGAGAGAGAGAGAGAGAGAGAGAGAGAGAGAGGCGCACTCTGGGTGAGTGGAAATGGGCATCACAGCATGGTATCACCAATTTTAGTGTTATTGAATACGGGATTCTGAGGCCTAAAAACACTTACAGTATAATCTAAACAGTAATATCCTTCTGAACCTATTGACTTCAATCAACTTAGAAGGGTATAACTCTGTTTAGTATTGCACCGTCAAGAAGTTCTTAATAAGAATGGGTGACTTTCTAACTTGCTGCTCACCCATTCTTGCAAAACAGAATCTTCTTTCATGATACTGAGGTTTTGCATGGTATATCTAAGACAACAGTTTGGCCTTTTCCGAGCTAAATCATCTCAATTTCAGTGTGGATCCTAGCTAAGGGGCAAAAACTTAAGTTTCCTCTTGGCTGCAGTGCAAGAAACATTGACATGTTTGATGTGTCCAAACTTCATAATAGTGTTTTGCATCAGCTCCATGCTGTGTCCTTATTATTACAAAGCAAGGTCTTGAAAGGGTAATGTTTGGCCATTAAAAGGGCATTCCTAGCCAACTCACCACGACCAGGCTTCATGTTCTGCTGTGCAAACACTTGCTGAAATTAAAACCACATGAGGTACAAAAGTTTATTCCACCCCCTTAGGTGGAATAACTATGCATCGTATACTCTTCAGTGTGGAAGCCACGAGGGATGTTTCACATGTACTAAGGGTCTCCACCATCTCTAGATCTGCCAATGTAAAGTTCTAAATGAAAACACCGGTATTCAGAATCACAGCATGGCTTCGGGACCACCCTCATCCAATTAAAATGGCCTTGGCAATGATAGATTCGTTCCCACCTGCTGCTTCATCAAAAAAGGAAAGAAGGCGGCGGGGAGGGAGGACATGCAAGCCAGTCCTTTGAAATCACCAAGAGATTCTACATGCTTATCAGGAACACAGTGTTTTTTTTTGGGGGGGGGGATCCATGTGGACAGCATAACCACTGCAATCTTTTTTTTTAAGTGGTGTTATACAAAGCACATCAAAAGGCCTGCACTAGCAATAACAATTTATAAGCGTGATATGAGAAGATCCTCAATCTTTGAACTGGTGGCCTGGTATTATTTGACTTGCCGATGTGCTCCACACTGCGAGCTTAGATGCTGAGGTGCTTTTAAATGCAGCCTAATATACAGAAATTAAGTGAAGTGTTTTTCCAGTGGCCAATCAGAAGCAATTCTGGGCAGACATTTAAAGAAAATTCATTAACTGAATTAACTGAAGGGGTACCTGCCTTAGAAGGCAGGGAGCACCCTCCTCCATTGGGAGGTGGGGTGGGACTCTAGCAGCGGCGATTCGGCGAGTGGCGGCGGCAGAGCAGTGTGTAATGGCGGCAGCGGCAGGCGAGGTGGCAAGCGGAAGTAAAGAAAGACGTAACATCGAGCAGTGGACCGGTGGCAGAGGCAGAGCCAGGAAGTGCAAAGACCCAGCGGCGCAGGCACAGCAGAGCCTGAGGGACAGAGCCGAAGCCGCGCTGCGGTTGGTGCGACGAATGGCCCATCGACTCCAAAAGACCACCGAGAAGTCTGAAGAAAGAGTGGATGGAGAGGCCGAGCTGAAGCCGGGAGCCGAGCCGAGACAAGCTGAGGAAATGCCAACTGAACCCCACTGGGTGCTGGTAGGCAATCCCGCCCCAATGATGTATGTGCCCATAGTTAGGGATAATAAACTATGTAAGCCACTCAGAGACCCCGTGGGAGGGGTTCGAGCGGGATATAAGTTGAATGTAATAATAATAATATTTTTTTTAAAAGCCCCACCTGGCCCTGCTGACTTTAGGGGAAAAAACTTGGTGGGGACCAGGTAAGATGTTGGCAGGCACCATAGTTCGGGACCCCTGCTTTAAGCACTGTGAGGAAAGGTCAGTTCCTGTACTACAGTAGTGGGGAAAGCTGTGGGTCGCTGTCTCCTTTAGAGCCCTGAGGCAAAGTTCTGAGGGGTTTTTTTTAGAATTAACCCGCTCTGAGACACCTTTGGGTAGTGAAGGGCAAGGTATAAATCCAATCTCCTCCTCTTCTTCTTCTTCATATAATTTACCCACTCTGTATTGACGTCATCTATAATTTTTCTACTTTTTCTTAGTGTGGTAAAGAGACTATAACAGAATTATACAGTTAAGAACATAAGAACATAAGAGATGCCAATGTTGGATCAGGCCAAAGGCCCATCCAGTCCAACACTCTGTGTCACACAGTGGCCAGAAATACCAGTGCCATCAGGAGGTCCACCAGTGGGGCTAGGACACTGGAAGCCCTCCCACTGTTGACCCCCCAAAGCACCAAGAAGACAGAGCATCACTTGCCCCAGAGCCCCTATCTATACCTTGTGGCTAATAGCCACTGATGGACCTCTGCTCCATATGCTTATCTAATTCCCTTTTGAAGCTGCCCATGCTTGTAGCCGCCGCCACCTCCTGTGGCAGTGAATTCAAAGTGTTAATCACTCTTTGGGTGAAGAAGTAGTTCCTTTTATCTGTTCTAACCCGACCGCTCAGCAATTTCATGGAGTGCCCACGAGTTCTTGTATTGTGAGAAAGGGAGAAAAGTACCTCTTTTCCTACCTGCTCTTTCCCATGCATAATCTTATAAACCTCGATCATGTCACCCCTCAGGCGTCGTTTCTCCAAGCCAAAGAGCCCTAAGCGCCTTAACCTTTCCTCATAGGGAAATTTACAAAATTTCTCATAGGGAATTTACAAAATAAAGCTTGGAGAAGAAGATGAAGAAGAGTAGGTTTTTATACCCCGCTTTCCCCTTCCTCGAGGAATCTCAAAGCGGCTTACAATCACATTCCCTTTCTCTCCCCACAACAAGCACCTGTAGGGTTGCCAGTTGTAGGATGGGAAATGCCTGGAGATTTGGGGGGGTGGAGCCTGGGAACAGCAGGGTTTGGGGTGGGGAGGGACCTCAGCAGGATATAATGCCATGCATCCCACCTTCCAAAGTAGCCATCTTCTCAGCAGAACTGATCTTCGTCATCTAGAGAGCAGTAGTAACAATGGGAGAGTTCCAGGGCAGCCTGGAGGTTGGCAACCCTACTTGTAAGGGAGGTGGGGCCGAGAGAACCGTGACTGGCCCAAGGTCACCCAGCAGGCTTTATGTGGAGGAGGAGTGGGGAACCAAACCTGGTTCTCCCGATTAGAATCTGCTACTCTTAGCTCCTACACCATGGTGGCTCTCTGTCAGCATAATATCATGTATGGGGACAAGATGACAGCCTGAAAGGTAAATGGTGTAGATCGTCTTGATCTGGTTGACAGCGAAGAGAGTCATGTGATCATGTCACCAGGTCTAGATTGCATCCAAGTTGCATCAGCCAAATGATGTCACCATGATTCAGCACTGGACCCTGATTGGTGCTGGATGTGTATATATGGTGTACAGTACTTGTAGAGATGTTCACTCTGGTGAATGCCTTGCTGCGGAGCACTCTGTCGGATTGTATGGTGATTTGGAGTCTGAGAGTGCAAAGAGACTGTGTATATAACTGTGTAAATAAAAACCACTGTGTATAGTCAGCACTAGCAACCTAGTACGTGTGATTACTAGACGCTTCATACGCTAACACTTTCATGGAGGTGAGACCGTCCTCGAAGAAGAAGAAGAAGGAGGAGGA
>NW_015162540.1:46134-51049 GCF_001447785.1 Gekko japonicus | reverse complement strand
AACTCCTTTCCCTTCCCCTCCCCACAACAGACACCCTGTGAGGTAGGTGGGGCTGAGAGAGCTCTTGACAGAAACTGCTCTTTTTCAAGGAGTGGAGGAAAAACCACAAGCTGCTTTTGTAAGACTGGTGTGGGAATTGTTACAGGAGGACCAAGCTGTATAACACATAAATAAACCCATTGAGTGCCTTCATAGCAGGCTTGTGCCAGGTTCCACAGCCAAACAAAGGAGTACACGCTTAACATAAGGTTATACTTTATTGCAAGAGCTATAGAGGCAGTAACACGGTCACTGTTAGGAATGGCTACTTTCTGACAAGCATAAAGGGATATAGGGCAGGAGTCATTTCCTACAGGAGCGCACAGAAGCAGAGCTCCAGCAGTAAGGAGACCAGGGGGCGGGCACATGCAACAAGCCCCGCCCCCTGCTCCCAGCAGCCCTCAGTCAGAGCAAGAAGCAGCCAGGTAAGCAGCCCGCCCGCCCCCCCCCCCGGCCCAAAACAGTCCAGTGGCACCTTTAAGACCAAGTTTTATTCAGGTACAAGTTCTCCCTCCTCTGCGAGGACAGATCTGCGCGTTCCCCCCCCCCAATAGCTAGCAATCCAAAACAGTCCAGTGCAGCCTGAGCTGACACTCTTCCAGTGATGTCAGGGACGTGGCATATGCAAATGATTTATGCTAATGAGTTATGCTAATGAGTTATGCTAATGAGTTATGCTAATGAGCTCCTGCACCTCTTTTTCTACGAAAGGACCCCTGATATAGGGTATACGTATGCAAAAAAAGACCCCACTCTTAGGCCAATCGACCGGACTCCCACACGCGGGAGAATGGGGCCCTAGGCCGTTAAAGCCAAAGCTGGGAATCGAAACCTATCCCATGGGTGATAGATGGGGAGACGCTACACAGACAGCTAGCTAGCAAGGTCATAGATAAGCAAGGACAAAGGAATGCGGCATCAGTTGGTACACAGGTCAAGCAGCTGCACTCTCGCCCATAAACATCATGGCAGCACAGCTGACAGCTTGGATCACTTATTTGGGGAACCTGATCGATCTTTCTAAACCCCCGTTATTATACTAAGGAAGAACTTGTTTGCCCAAAATGCTTCATGAATCAGTTTTTAAGACGCTATTTCCCATATCAAGGGGTGTCTGCCCTTTGCAGCTTACTCCTGGGTGGTTCATCTGCCCCTCTTTCCGCAGCATAAAAGGTAAAAGGTAAAGGTTCCCTTGCTCAAAAGCCAGTCGAATCCGACTCTAGTGTTGCGGTGCTCATCTCCGTTTCAAAGCCTTAGAGCCAGCGCTGTCCGAAGACGCTTCCGTGGTCATGTGGCCGGCATGACTAAACACCAAGGCGCACGGAATGCTGTTCCCTTCCCACTGAAGTGGTACCTATTTATCGACTTGCAATTTCTTACTTTTGAACTGCTAGGTTGGCAGGAGCTGGAGCTAGAGACGAGAGCTCACTCCGTCATGCGGCAACTCGGGTCTCGAACTGCTGAACTACCGACCTTCCACGGCCTGCAGTTCAGCGTCTTAACCACTTGAGCCACCGCTGCTAAATATGAAAGAAACGGCTATGCGGAAGTTCTTCTATCTCGTGCCATTGCCTTCCAGACTCCCGAATCCTGCACGAATTGGATTTATGTTTTTGAGCTTCACAGTATCATTGGTCATTGCCTCAGCTGCACTGCGTGTCAGCAGGTCACAAGGCCACTTTCCTGCTCTGTGTGGGTAAAATGTGCGTGTTTCCACTTCATGATTCAAACCTTTGACATTCTATATGCTGTTAAATGCTTAGAATTACTTCACCAGATGCAGCATTTTTCAATGTGGCTTTGTCCTGCAGAAAATGAAATACATACAAAGTACCTTTGAGTGGAGGAGCTAGGGCCAATCTTCTCATTTCACATTTATGTCAGCACTGGAAGCTGGCAGGTGCATGGCCATTGGGCTGCCAGCCTCCAGGTGGAGCCCCCAGAATTACAACCGGTTTCCAGACTACAGTGGTCAGATTTGTGGGTTGATGGCAACATGCACACCACAAGGGAATGAACAGCCAAAATTATATATTATTTACAACCATACATTTTTATGTGTGAGCATGGAAATCATGGGACAAGATCCAGGTTCCTAATAATGGCGCCATTTGGCCACACAGTATCAAATGTGCAAGAAGAATAATTCAACATCTTGATCTCCACTCACCACTCTGGTGGGCTAGAGAAAGACTATGAACCAACGCAGGGGGTGTCAAACATAAGGCCCGGGGGCCGGAACCCATACCATATGTATGATAACTCGTCCTAGAAGAAATGACCCATGAGGGGCCCGGCAGTGGACCTGCAAGGCTGGCGGGAGTGCAAGGAAGCCCCGCGAAGGCCCTCCCTGGCCCCAGGCAGGCAGGGGTGGGGAGAGGCAGGGAGGAAGCAACTTACCCTCCCTCTTCTCCTGCCTCCTCCTGGCTGAATGAGGGCCGGAAGCAGGGCAGCTGGAAGCAGGGGGCCGGGCTTCGTCATGTGCCCCGCCCCCGGTAACTCACCCGGGGGAACTGCATTCCCCCGCGTTCCCCCCCCGAAATGACCTCTGCTTTTGAGTTTAACCAGACCTCCACCTTACTGTCGAGACTCCTCTTGTGAATCAGAGCAGACTCCTGAAGATGTTATCTTTTAAACTTGACTCAATTCTATGGGAATCATAGCTCACATAGCATCTATGTACAGGTGATCAGATTCAGTACTGTTTTGCAGTTATTATATACCTTGATATGTTATACTTCCTCTTAATAAATATTTTAAAAATGGAAAGAGAAAAAAAATGTGTGACCAGATAAGGATCCCTCCACTGAAATAAATGCAAAAGCTTTGGGGACCAGGGCAGCTTTGCATGAACCTGCAGAGCTGCTGCAGTTTCCCTGGAATGGAACTAGCCTGTTGGAATGTGGGAGAATGAACAAAGTCTACCCTTATATTTAGGAGCAGCGGGTATTCTGATTTTGCAGATGCAAAACATAAAGACTCATAGATATGTTTAAGTGATCAGTGACATCATGCACAGGCTTTCGCGGTCTTTTCGTTATATGACCCAGTCCGACGGGATAACTGTAATGCTGAGCCCAGTACAGCTCTATTAAATCCTATTGCATTTGTCTGGGAATTAAAGTTTCAGTCAGACTAATGGGCCTTAACACAGCTTTCCATGTCGGGAAAGCAGAGAAAGCCTTCAGCCGATGCTTTGTTCACATTAGATAGTAATATATTTATGTCTTGGAAATATTACCGAGACAGGACTTTGGCATGGAGAAAAGCTACAATTTGGCATAGATGGAAAACTGCAGTAGTAGGGAGAGTGAGAATTCACGCCACAAAATAAATAGCTGTAGAAGCTGATTTTCCGAGTTGCCTTTAACATAGTGCAGGTTATATGGGTTTTGCTCCTGTGTGGTTCAGACAATGAGTAACTGAATAGCCACAGTACTATTATCAGCTGTAAATCTTCATGAGTCCTGTCCAAGTAGTGAATGAAGCTTCCCGTTTACTAGGATTAAGACCTGGAAGCGATCAGTTTATGAATAATTTTGACCAGATCCTGACTCTAAAATAAGAGTTGCAGCTGGTGAAAACACCCAAACTCAGTTAAAGGCCTTACATGTGACAGATGAGACCTGAATGCCCATCTGCAGACATTGGATTGGATCCAACTAGCTTTTCTGGTGGTGGAAAGGAATGGGAAAATGGAACAGGGAACTGCCACCGAAAAAGCTATGCAGTGGGTCATGGGAACTGCATGGACAAAAGCCATGTGGGATGTGGGCTATAGTAAGGAAGAGAATTATATGTGGAAAGAATGGCTGGTTCCAGAGGTAGATTTTGGGGGGGGATCGCGGGGGATCGCAGTTCCCCCGGGTGAGGGGCGGGGGGCGGGGCACACGACGAAGCCCCACCCCCTTCTTCCGGCCGCCCCCTGCTTCCAGCCTCATTCTGTTGCAAAAGGAGGAAGAAGCAGGAGGGTAAGTTGGCGTCCTCCCCCTCTGCCTGGCCGAGGCCACTCCACGTGGCCTCCGCAAGGACTCCCAGCCCCATCCAGGAGCTTCCCCAAGGTAGCTGTGTTAGTCTGTTGCTGCAAAATAGTCCAAGAGTTCAAATAGCACCTTTAAGACGGGTGTGGCATATGCTAATTAGTTATGCTAATGAGTTCCCCTAGCTCTTTTTCTACGAAACGACCCCTGGCTGGTTCCAACACAGAGACTGAAAAGCACCTCCAGGTGGTAAATCTGATGCTTGAGGGAGGTACAACCCCATCCACACTAGGCCAAATCCCAATTCCTTGATTTATCACTGATGAGCCACACTTTGGTCTTGCAGACTGAGCTTCAGTTTATGAGGCCCTCATTTAGTCCATTGCTACCTGTAGACATTTGTTCAGAACACGCAATGCCATGCCTGACGAGATGGAGTTGATTGTCATCGGTGGGCTGTGGGCATCTCATTCCAAAATTTTGAATGAACTCTCCCAGTGGCTTCATGAAGCCAATGAACAGCTCTGAGGACCTGACGGGATCCTGAGGGACTCCACAGTTCACAAGGAATCCCCCAGCGTAACCTTCTGAAATAAGTTAGCTAGCGAGGAGAATAATCGCAAGAGCACAGGGCTTCTGATACCCACTTCGGCCAACCAATTCAGAAGGAGAGCATCCAGGAGAATCAAGAAGTCACTCTCCCTGCAAAGGCTATCCATCAGGGTGTGACCAAAACAGTCTTTATCTTAAATTGGATTGAAATAGGTCTACATAATCAGCTGACTAAAAAAACTCACAAAGAAGAAGAAGAGGAGGAGGAGGAGGAGATTGGATTTATACCCCACCCTTCACTATCCAAAGCGGCTTACAAACTCCTTTCTCCTCCGCTCCCCACA
>NW_015162540.1:39561-44928 GCF_001447785.1 Gekko japonicus | reverse complement strand
TTGCCCTCCCTCTTCTCCTGCCTCCTCCTGGCTGAATGAGGGCTGGAAGCGGGGCGGCCAGAAGCAGGGGCGGGGCTTCATCGTGTGCCCTGCCCCCCCTGCACCTCACCCGGGGGAACTGCAATCCCCCGCGATCCCCCCCGAATCGACCTCTGCTTCTAGATGAGTTACCCAACAGATGGAGGGAGAGCATGAAAATATTGGGGAGAGAAGGGCACAAGAAGCTGTAGGTGGTTCATTTCCCAATTCAGTAGTAAACTTGATGGTAAAGCAAGGTTCATTTGTACAAGGCAAATAAATTCCCACCGCACCAACCTGTGTTTGTGGAGTGCCACTACTTCGAGTGAAACTGCAAAGCTGCAAGTGGGAAATCACACCCCGAGGGAGTTGTAGCAATTTCATCCATGCTGGTAGAAATTTTGCCAAGCGTAGAAGCAGTCTGTAATCAACAGATGGCTTACAACAATGCCCTTAGAATCACAGAATACCCATTCATGAAATGGCTGTGCTTAAACAGTGCCTATTAACTCATCAGTGTGTTTAGCCTTAAAATAAACAGGCATAAGGGAGCAGAAAGCCTTCCTTGCTGGACTTGTAAGCTTACAATTTTATAATTCTTTCATAATGACTTCTCCTAGCTCTTTCATAGGTGGGTGGACAGATGTTTGCAATTATGTCCCTATATGTGGTCCACAGGTATTCCAGAACTGAAGAGTCTGGCTCTTTTAAAAATATTTTCAAGAAACCAGCTGCCACATGGGTTCTTCCAGCCAAACCACAAGAAGTGGAAATATACTAAAAAGATGGGTAGAGTGAAGTACTTCTTTAAAAACAGAAAAATGACTCATGCTCATAAAATATAATTACTGTAGTAATTTCTGTTAAATATACCGGTTGACGAAAGGGGGGAGAATTTCAATCGCCTGTTCATTAGAGGGGATTTTCCCCCACTTGCATGGTTCTGTGTTCATAACTGGCACAACGAACAAACTTTCTGATTGTAAAAGTGACTTCCTCACTCAGATCTATCTCCCTCACTCAGAGTATTTGCTGGAATTGCCTATTTTTGATCCTATAATCATTTCCTCAAGAAGGATCCCATTGAGATGAGACGGGGAGGCGAATAGTGATATAAGTGATCTGAGGACTGCTGTCCCCGAACAAAATGTCATAGTGTTCCAAAGTGTGTTAAAAACTCTAAAGATCAGCCAAGATTCCTTTTTTAAATGCACTTTAATAGCCTGTAATGTTTAAACCTGGGATCATGTTCCGACAGCATACCTGAAAGCAGTGTTCCCTCTAAGCTGAGTCAGTGTGAGCCAGCTCACAGTTTTTTAGCCTCCAGCTCAGAGATTTTTGTCTTAGCTCAGGAAGGATGGCTCCAGAACAAACCAATTTATGCAGTAGCCAAATTGCTGGCTCACAACTTTCATGCCAGTGGCTCACAAAGTAGAATATTTGCTCACAAGATTTCACAGCTTAGAGGGAATGTTGCCTGAAAGACTCTCTTTTAAAATTATGGGCTGGGGAAATCCACCAATTAAAAAAATATATGATGCGTATCTTGATGACATATCTCTTTGTAAAGTAAAGGTAAAGGTTCCCTTGCTCGAAAGCCAGTCGAATCCGACTCTAGGGTTGCGGTGCTCATCTCCGTTTCAAAGCCGAAGAGCCAGCGCTGTCCGAAGACGTTTCCGTGGTCATGTGGCCGGCATGACTAAACACCAAGGCGCATGGAACGCTGTTGCCTTCCCACCGAAGTGGTACCTATTTATCTACTTGCAATTTCTTGCTTTCGAACTGCTAGGTTGGCAGGAGCTGGAACTAGAGACGGGAGCTCACTCCGTCATGCGGCACACTCGGGTCTCGAACTGCTGAACTACCGACCTTCCACAGCCTGCAGTTCAGCATCGTAACCACTTGAGCCATCGCAGCTCCATATCTCTTTGTACCAGGTGACTTACAATATACCTTTATTTCTTTGTGACTTATTTTCCTTGGAGACATAGATTTTTCGGTCTATTAGGACCCTCTGGGCCTCTGCTCCACATCCCAGTTCCTCATTTGCTTACAGCATCCCCTCACTCTTCCTCCAAGGAATTCAGGGCAATGTCCGTGCTGTTCTCTCTCATCCCATTTGATCCTCACAACAGTCTTCCTTGGTACTATAGGCTGAGAGAGAGTGATTGAATCAGGGCTTCCCATGAGCGTCATGGATGAGTGGGAAACTGAGACCAAGTCTTCCCACTGCAAGTCTAAGAACAAGATGGTTTTCAAAAAAAATTGGTATCAAATATCTTAATAGAAAACATCGGAGCCTGACATGTTTCCAGCAACATACTGGAAATAGCAGGGGGATATTTGAGGCAATATTTTTTACTACAGAGTTTTCTCCAGTATTTATACTTCCTATATGTGGTGGCCAGCAGCATATTATATGGTTTCCCCGCAGTTTGATGGCTTTAAGGCAGGGTTTTATCAGTTTCTTCAACCAGTGAAGATGAAATATTGCCTCCTTATTACTCACTTCTGCTGATGCTCCCTGCTTTGAGTTTATTGAAAAGCAATCTATAGATTTTAGCTAAATAAAATATTGAGAAATTAGAGGCTGTATTCTTGGGTAGATCATGGCATGTCCGTGGTGGTCAGGTCAGAAGTATTAAAACATCCCAAACTCTTGTACAAAACCCCAAGAACCTTATTTGTGCGTCTCCTAAAAATATTTGGCTTTCCATTGAAATAAACTATTCATACTTGGGTTACAGAAAACATCCCACCTCTCCATTTTTTTAGAACCTTCCCAAAAGCAACTGTATAAACTGTTGGTTTTACAAATAAAATTATAATTGTTTTCTTTTTCTTTTAGTTTGAATATTTAGATAAATGCATCCAAGGTAACGGGTGGAATATAATGAATTAAATAAATATATAAAATACAAATAAAATATTCACTGGGGATTATTTCCTGGAGTGTATTCTTAATATTGCATTGTTGGCCTTGCAAACATTTGAGAGGAAAATGTTACTAGAATAATCAATAATTTTCTTAAATTAATGTATCAGAAACAGATGAAGAAGAAGAGGAGGAGGAGGAGATTGGATTTATACCCCGCCCTTCTCTTCCCAAAGGAGTCTCAGAGTGGCTTACAATCTCCTTTCCCTTCCCCTCCCCACAACAGACACCCTGTGAGGCATGTGGGGCTCAGAGATTTCTTTGGAGAACTGCTCGTGAGAGAACAGCTCTGAGAGAACTTGTGACGGGCCCGAGGTCACACCAGCAGCTGCATGTGGAGGAGTGGGGCATCCAACCCATTTGTCCCAGATTAGAGTCCACACTCCAAACTACTACACCAAACTGACTCATCTACAGGAAGGCACTGGGGGAATTCAATATAAGGCAATCTTCCTTTACTGGAAATGTACAGTTTTGATCTTGGACTCTAGGGAACAGGTTAGCTAATATCCTCCATTTAAAAAGAAGCCTCTACATTGAAAACCAACATCTTGTGGAGTACAGTAGGCTAGAAACCTCTTCTGGTTTGCTATATGGAGCAATTTGTTTAGATACAGCAACATTGAGTTCACAGGCAGTACACACCTGCCACCTAAAATGTACAGCCCAGACAAAAACTAAGTAAAATTAGGTTCTGTCAGTCTGGTTATTCTTTAGATTTTAGGGATAGTGTACATGTCTCCAAATGACCTTTAGGAGACAGGAAAGGAAGACCTAGGCCCAGTGTTTGCCATAGATGCTGGCCAAAGTCCAGTCCATCAAGTTTACTACTTAAACGTTGTCACCCAGCCCCTGCTTCCACACAACCACCAGCATTAACAAGCCACACAATTTCTCTCCATGTCCTTCAAGATGAACATTGCAGGACACTCTTAGGAAGTCTGCTCATATATGTGGAATCAAGTAGTGAACACATCCTATTATTGCACCTATACCCTCTCGATTTGTTCCCAAGACTCCCACTATTACGGGAAGTCAAAATCAATGCACATTAAGTTCATGAGATGTGATGGTACCACTTTACTCTGCTCTGGTTAGACCTGACCTAGAGTATTGTGTTCAGCTTTGGGCACCACAATTTAAGAAGGACATAGACAAGAAGAGCAACGAAGATGGTAAGGGGTCTGGAGACCAAGTCCTACGAGGAAAGGTTGAAGGGGCTGGGTATGTTTAGCCTGGAGAGGAGATGACTGAGAGGTGATATGATAACCATCTTCAAGGACTTGAAGGGCTGTCATCTAGAGGATGGTGCGGAGTTGTTTTCTGTTGCCCCAGAAGGTCGAACCAGAACCAGTGGGTCGAAATAAAATCAGAAGAATTTTCAGCTAAACATTAGGAAGAACTTCCTGACAGACCAGTTCCTCAGTGGAACAGGCTTCCCCGGGAGGTGGTGGGCTCTCCTTCTTTGGAGGTTTTCAAACAGAGGCTAGATGGCCATCTGACAGCAATGCAGATTCTGTGAACTTAGGCAGATCATGAGAAAGAGGACAGGACGGGTTGCCTCAGTGCTTAGTTCTTTTTACATGCCAAGGGAAATGCTGATTGCCACTTTGGGGTCAGGAAGCCATCCTGGAGGGTTTTTGTCATCTTCTGGACATGGAGCAGCGGTCACTGCGGGTGTGGAAGGGGAGGTATTTGTGAATTTCCTGCATTGTGCAGGGGGTTGGACTAGATGACCCTGGAGGACCCTCCCAACTCTATGATTCTATTATTTTCTGCCTTTATGGGTAAGTTAAATCCAAACTGGATAAACAGCCACAATATCTGGGGGAACTGAACTGATATAGCTGCAGAGTTTCTATTGTCTCCATATGTTTTTCCTGTTAATGTAGAAGTTATGTAGGTTTGTAAACAGACAAACCACCCTGACCTGGATATCCCAGGGTAACCTGATCGTGTCAGATCTTGGAAGAGAAGCAGTGTCGTTTGGGCAGCATATGCACAGCTGCTGAACAGTCAGTGGCATTGGTTCATGCCAATGACATCACCCGTGCTTGGTGACTTCCCCACCTCATCGCCGGGTGGAGATCTTTTTTAATCGCTGCCCTTCTCCAATTCAAGGAACCACCTCTGAACGTCTCTTGCCTTGATGACCCTGCTGGGTCACCTCAAGTCGGCCGTGGCTTGATGGGACTTTCCACCACTGAATAGACAAATCAGCTCTAAGACAGTGGTGGCTCACAGATAGATGACAGATGATAGATTGGGTGATAGATGATAGGAGACAGACGGACAGACAGATAGGCAAGCAGGCAGGCAAGCAGGCAGGCAGAGAGAGGATGACAGGTGAAACACCCTATCAGAAGAAGACGAAGAAGAAGAAGAGAAGAGATTGGATTTATACCCCACCCTCC
>NW_015162540.1:36295-39281 GCF_001447785.1 Gekko japonicus | reverse complement strand
GATTTATACCCCGCCCTTCACTACCCGAAGGTGTCTCAGAGCGGCTTACAAACTCCTTTCCCTTCCCCTCCCCACAACAGACACCCTGTGAGGTGGGTGGGGCTGAGAGAGCTCTGACAGAAACTGCTCTTTTTCAAGGACAGCTCTTGTCAGAACTACGGCTTGCCCAAGGTCATCCAGCAGGTGCAAGTGGAGGAGTGGGGAATCAAACCCGGTTCTCCCAGATTAGAGTCTGCGCCCTTAACCGCTACACCAAACTGGCTCTCCCTATCACTACAGTTTGGGCAGCATATGCACAGCTGCTGAACGGTCAGTGGCATTGGTTCATGCCAGTGACATCACCCGTGCTCGGTGCATTCCCCACCTCATCGCCAGGTGGAGATCTTTTTTCATCGCCGCCCTTCTCCAATTCAAGGCACAAGGCCACCCTAAGCGGTGAAAGTTCAGTTCACAACGTTGTTTAGAAGCATCTTAAGATGAGGGATCCTACCTGAAGGATGAGCCGACTTGGGCTTTACCTGCTTGGTTCAGTGCGGATGAGTGATGAGAACAGTTTCTAGTTGTGCTGAATGTACCTTTCTTCCTCTTGGGCCTCTTGCGTGCCATGTCTCAAGTGTGTGGGCGCCTCTGCCATGACGACTTTGGAACCAGGTTAGTGAGCGCTGCCAGCAACTCCACAATTGTGGTAAATAGAAGTGCTGCTATGATGGAGAGTCAGACGTGGGCGGAAGAGGGATTTAAATAGGAAAAATTAATGGTCCCAAGAAAGGCGTAAAACTGCAGCTTGAAGTAAATTAGATGGGTCTACCAGGGTGTGTGTGCGTGTGTGAGGAGACTTTACATTCTCTTGGCATATTCCCTTTGGCCCGGGTCAGCTGGGTGAGGGAAAACACACACCAAGATGACTCGATCCCCTCCTGAGGAAGAAAAAAAAATCCACCCATTTTGGACAGCGTTTTGGAAAGCAATAAAATCAACTTCAGTTTGTAACACACGCTGTTTGATCGAGCGGACCTTCCCTCTTGCCGGCCGGCCCAGAGAACAAAAAGATCTGTTTTTGAACATTCCTCCCTTTCATCTGCATTAGATTGTTTTGTTTCACACGGAAGAAAGATACCATGACTGGTTGCAAGGCCAGATGTGAATGTATTGTATCCCTAATACCTTATTCACATATATTGGGTAGCCCATTCCTATGTGTAGTAACTCAGTAGTAAGCCTAACTGTGTTTCATGGGGCTCACGCTAAGCCAGTGTGCATAGCATTGTTGCGTTTTTGTAGCTTTAGTTCTGTGAACCCTGATTAAGCCATAAAGCAGTGTTTTCCACCCTGTGGGTCACAGAGCTTCTGAAAGTGGGTCGGGGGCCGATCCTCTCTAATGGCTGCCCCCCCTCTTTCTGTAGCTCTCTTTTGTATTTTGGAAACCAAGATCTGACCCTGGAAATAGTATCTTCCATGTCATATTTTAGTTATTACTTCTTATTCAGTGCATATGTCGATGAGTAAAAAAATCAAGTGTGTCCTGATGTTTACTAGAGTGAGTTTCTTAGAATCTCAGAGGGGATTAAAGGGGGTAATGAAGAAAGAAAGGGTGGCCAAAGGCTGGACTCTTAACCTCCATTAGCAAAGGCTGTGTATGCTGCAGTGCCACCTACTTGGAGTTTACAGTGGGGGCAGCTGCATCCTTTGTGTGATGTTTGTTGGTTTCTGAAAAAATCTGGTCAGCCATTGTAGAAAACGGAATGCTGAACTAGATGGATGCTAAGGTCATAGTTTGCCTGGGGTGCCCAAAAACCTTGAGCAAGCCCTGGATGGGTCACCAAATGAAGCAAATTCAGACTTGAGGGTCATCAAATACTGAAAAGGTTGGGAACTGGTGTCATAAAGTCCCCGCGGTTCCAGTAAGCATGCTTAACATTGTACTATTATCCATCCATCCATCCATCCATCCATCCATCCATCCATCCATCCATCCAACCATCCAACCATCTATCTATCTATCTATCTATCTATCTATCTATCTATCTATCTATCTATCTATCATCTATCTATCATCTATCGATCATCTATCATCTATCATCTGTCTGTCTGTCTGTCTGTCTCTGTCTATCTGTCTATCTATCTGTCTATCATCCGTCTGTCCATCTGTCTGTCTGTCTATTAATCATCTGTCTGTCTGTCTGTCTGTCTAACTACCTAAAATTTATACCTATTGGACAGGTATGCAACTTTTCCTGTCTTACCCAGTACAATTAACATTCTTCCTTTTAAATCCTGTGTTTTTTAAATTGCCTGCTTCACAAAAAAGAGCCCCTTTGGCGTAGCAAACAGCAAGTTGGGTCACGGAAGCATCGGTTCCCATCTTTGTATCCCCATGACCTTCAGCAAATCACCTCTGCTGGCCTGGTTACGTTTCAATTCCATTCCATTCCAGTCTTATTCAAGGAAGTATATTTATCACACTTTTACATGTGTAAAAGAGATAAGATGTAAAAGGTTCTACCTCACTCACTGGTCCAACATTTACTTAGCATGCAATCAGCCCATTCCCCAATGGGCTGGTCATCATTCGTGTGGTATTAAAATAGCATCAGGATGAACCATGTGTGTAAAAACTGTTAAAACATACCTGGGCTGCTTCAGAAATAACTGAAGAGGGACATATTATATAAAATGACTGGTTCCAATTAGTCTACTCTGCATCTTGTGGCCTATCATACCCCAGGGGTCGTTTCGTAGAAAAAGAACTAGGGGAACTCATTAGCATAACTCATTAGCATACGCCACACCCCCTGACATCACCGGAAGTGTGTCATAAGACCACACACCCCGCCCCCAACAGTCCCAGCCGCTGCCGCCGGCCTTGCAGCTCCACTGCAAAGCCCCATGAGGGGCCCGGCAGTGGACCTGCAAGGCCGGCGGGAGTGCAAGGAAGCCCCGTGAAAGCCCTCCCTGGCCTCAGGCAGGCAGGGGTGGGGAGAGGCAG
>NW_015162540.1:21447-35954 GCF_001447785.1 Gekko japonicus | reverse complement strand
TGCCTCCTCCTGGCTGAATGAGGGCCGGAAGCGGGGCGGCCGGAAGCGGGGGGCGGGGTTTCATCATGTGCCCCGCCCCCGTACCTCACCCGGGGGAACTGCGATCCCCCGCGATCCCCCCCGAAATGACCTCTGCTTGTACCTCTTTCAGGCAGCAGAACCTTTTGCAAAACAGGTCCAGACAGAAAACTAAGCAATGTCCTTCTCACTCTTTCACCAATTTATTTATTTATTTACATTGCATTTATTAATCACCTAATCCCCATGATAGTAGGGCTCGGGGCGATGTGCAAACCATAAAAAACGCACAACCATATCCAACACATTATACAATAATTAAAAGCAAACGGTGAACATTTTTGCGGTCCCTTCCCATATCTGGCCTGTGAGTGCTTTGTAAGCACAGGGAGGGAGTAACCTGCACATGGAGTAGTGATCCAGGTAGGGTGCCAGCCAATGCTCCCTCTAAGCCGTGGAGTCCTGTGAGCAAAAATTCTACTTGGTGAGCTGCTGGCATTAAAATTGTGAGCGAGCCATTTGGCTACCACATACACTAGTTTGCTCTGGAGCCCTCCTTCCTGAGCTAAGACAAAAATCTGTGAGCTGGAGGCTAACAAACTGTGAGCTAGCTCACACGATCTCAGCTTAGAGGGAACACTGGTGCCAGCCATAATGTGAACTGTCGCTGCCCTCAACCAAACGTCTGGCCAAACATCTCTGCCTTACAGGCCCTGAGGAATTGCATAAGATCCTGCAAGGCCCTGATGTTATTTGGCAGAGAGTTCCACAAGGTCAGGGACAGAGCTGAAAAGTCCCTGGCCCTCGTTGAGAACAGCCAGATATCTCTAGGGCTGGGGACCACGAGCGAGTTGTCCTGTGAAGAGTGTAATGCTCTCCCAGGAGTGTGATGGAGGACTTCTAATACCAGTTGATTTCTGCGCCCATTCGCCCTGATGTTCTTGAACCAATTTAGTGAGAGTGGTCTGCTCCCAGATGTGACACATCCGATGGGGACCCCACTCACAGTATAAGGTACCAGTGGGGATGTGCATGTTCATCTCGTGTCTCAGGTCGTGCCTTTCATTGTTGTGTACGGCTTTATTTTAGTTGGGATTATTAAGAGCCAGTTTGGTGTAGTGGTTAAGGGCGCGGACTCTAATCTGGGAGAACGGGGTTTGATTCCCCACTCCTCCACTTGCACCTGCTGATGTGACCTTGGGTCAGTCACAAGCTCTGGCACAGCTGTCCTTGAAAAAGAACAGTTTCTGTCAAGAGCTCTCTCAGCCCCACCTACCTCACAGGGTGTCTGTTGTGGGGAGGGGAAGGGAAAGGAGTTTGTAAGCTGCTCTGAGACTCCTTTGGGTAGTGCAGGGCGGGGTATAAATCCAATCTCCTCCTCCTCCTCCTCCTCCTTCTCCTCCTCCGCCTCCTTCTTCTCCTTCTCCTTCTTCTCTTTCTCCTTCTCCTTCTTCTTCTGCTCATTCTTCTTCTCCTCCTCCTTCTCCTCCTTCTTCTTCTCCTTCTCCTTCTCCTTCTCCTTCTCCTCCTCCTCCTCCTTCTTCTCCTTCTCCTTCTCCTTCTTCTTCTTTTTCTGCTCCTTCTTCTTCTCCTCCTCCTTCTCCTCCTTCTTCTTCTCCTTCTCCTCCTCCTCCTCCTCCTTCTTCTCCTTCTCCTTCTCCTTCTGCTCCTTCTTCTCCTCCTTCTTCTCCTCCTCCTCCTCCTTCTCCTCCTCCTCCTCCTCCTCCTTCTTCTTCAGAATATCGTCTTCTAATTTACCAGAAGTAAATGTGGTTAATCCTGAACCATGGACCCTCGCTACTTCGCATTCTCCCATCCATTGGCCAATTGTGTCACATTTATCAGGGGGCTGCATGGGTTGTGGATGCAGTTGAGCCGTTTGTCGTTTAAAAAAAATAAAAAAATAACAGTTCCAAGAGAAAGATCTGTTCCCGAGGAAGTTAGAAACCTAACTGAAAATACATGAAATGTGGTAAGGATGCTGGTTTGGAGACAGCTTGAGAAACCGCTTGCCAGAGGTCACTGCATTCCTTGATTATGGTTACGTTGGGGGGAACAGGGTCATTAATGGAAATAAAATATAGAAGTAAAAATATTGTTACAGCTTATTTATTGATTCCCGCACAGCAATTTCTGTCATTTCTCTTTTATGACAATGTAAAAATAATATTTTGCAGACATGCCGAATTTAAAAAAAAAAAAAAAACACTTTCAAAGCTAACTACTGGCATCATGACTAATTGTCCTGTTTGATCCTTCCGAGATCCATGCATGAAAGCAATACAATGTATTGCCAGTGACGTCCTAAGCAGAGTTACAGCCTCCTAAGCCCATTCACTTTAATGGACTAAGAAGGGAGTAATTCTGCTTAGGGTTGTGCTGTAAAATGCCTTCTCTGCCAAGCACAACTTCTGTGATATGGCCCGCTTAAATCACAGGACAACTGAAATACCATCCGCCGCTCGTAAGGAAATACAATCAAATATAGCTGCAGTGAATCAATATCAAACTCTTATGTTTCAACAACTTAGCGAATATTGCGAGGGTCAGATGGATAACTAATTGAGGCCCCTTCCACAAGAAAAAAGTGTCTCAAGTCAAACATCCTGTTGAGACGGCAAATACAATGGGAAATCGACTCCTGTAAAAGCTGCAGTGAGACTCAGGAAAAGCAGCGTCCGATGTATTCACAAATCCACTCCGATGACCTATAAAGGCTTGACAAAAAATGTATAGTGATACATACATTAAGCAATGTGGCAGAGGGCCATTGGGCTTCATCATTCCATCAGATCTATGGTTGTTTATAACACGAGTGAACTTGCTTGTTTGAGTGATTGACCTTTGGAGACATTCCAACGGAGCAATCAAGAAAGAAAACTTGGGAGACCATTAAAATCTTTTAGGTCTTGGCCACTTCGGTAAATGACTCCAGTCTAGAAATAATTTGAGAATCATTAGGCAATCCCAATCCCATTCGAAACTCAACAGATTCCCCTGGTTCAGTCCAAGGAATTGTCTTTTACACGCGTGACATTTTTTAAAGCAGAATACTGATCTCATTTTGGTTAGAATCTGTAAAGTATAGCCTGAGAGTTTCTCAGACAGGGGTGTAACCTTCCCTGGGGGAGCATCTGTGAATGGCAGGAGAATGCAAACATTTCTATATATCTGTGTTGCAATTCACCAAGAGACCTTGCTGGGGTGGTAGGGAAGATGATGTCCTACAAGGGCAAGAGAGTTAGGAAGTTTAGGTCTTGGCCACTTCGGTAAATGACTCCAGTCTAGAAATAATTTGAGAATCATTAGGCAATCCCAATCCCATTCGAAACTCAACAGATTCCCCTGGTTCAGTCCAAGGAATTGTCTTTTACACGCGTAAAATTTTTAAAGCAGAATACTGATCTCATTTCCACCGAAGCAGTACCTATTTATCTACTTGCAATTTCTTGCTTTCGAACTTCTAGGTTGGCAGGAGCTGGAACTAGAGACGGGAGCTCACTCCGTCTTGCGGCAACTCGGGTCTCGAACTGCTGAACTACCGACCTTCCACAGCCTGCAGTTCAGCGTCTTAACCACTTGAGCCACCGCAAAACCAGAAAGCAGACAGGAGGACTTTATGGGAGCAAAAGAGACGACGGGAAGGAACCGCTGTAAAAAGACTGTCGTGGTAGAATTTACCGTTTACGGCGTTAAGGAACTGATAATTTGTGGATTTATAAGATCACATGACCTTCGCTTCCTCTAGGACACTCCTTAGTGACTGCTGTTCAGGGTGGTTTAGTTGCTCTTCTTAAAGTTGTTTCAAGCCATTCCTCATGCAGGTAGACTTATCTGTGGGCCCAGAAACATTAGAGGAGCAAAAGATGCAGGGTGGTGAACTAAGGAGGAATGGAAACAGGAAATGGACAGGAAATAACAGACCACAGCAAGGGATCAAAGGAAAAAGGGATGGAAGAAGGGGAAGATGTACCTGGAAAGGGACTGTGGAGTCAGGGAGTGTCCTTAGAGAACCAGGGTTAGAGCTAGCGATGAAGAGAGAAGGAAAAGAGAAATAAATGGCTGCTTTGGAGGGTGGACTCTACATCATTATGGCCTGCTGAAGTCCCTCCCCTCCTCAGGCTCCACTCTCAAAATCTCCAGGTATTTCCGAACCCTAGCGAGGATGGGACCCCCAAGAAGCTGGTGCAACCAGGGGTCATTCCCTGCAGGAGCGCACAGGAGTGGAGCTCCGGCAGTAAAGAGCCCAGGGGGCGGGCACATGCAACAAGCCCCGCCCCCTGCTCCCAGCAGCCCTCAGTCAGAGCAAGAAGCAGCCAGGTAAGCTGCAGAGCCCCCCCCGGCCCCCCAGTCCAAAACAGTCCAGTGGCACCTTTAAGACCAAGTTTTATTTAGGTACAAGCTCTCCCTCCTCTGTGAGGACAGATCTGCATGTTCCCCCCGCAAAAAAAAAAATAGCTAGCAATCCAAAACAGTCCAGTGGAGCCTGAGCAGTGGGTGTGGCCTTCTGACACACTTCCGGTAATGCAAGGGGGTGTGGCATATGCAAATGAGTTATGCTAATGAGTTATGCTAATGAGCTCCTGCACCTCTTTTTCTGTGGAATGACCCCTGGTAAGGGTGTTACCAATCAAGCTAGATTTTGCAGATGTTGGAGCATTTATACTTACTATAGCCTTGCAGCAATCTTCTCACAGTTATATTTGCCATGCATCTAAAACTTATCCATCCGTGAAAAAGAACTTTAAGTACTCTAGATGATTAACCTTCAGAAATACAGTTTGAAGATCCAATCATAGGCTTGGATCCTATACATGTGTTCTGTGTGTCCTAGATAGTCTCTGCTGTGGACCAGTGTTCCCTCTAAGCTTTTTTAGCCTACGGCTCACACATAATGTTGTCTTAGCTCAAGAAGGATGGCTCCAGAGCAAACTAATTTATATAGTAGCCAAATTGCTCGCTCCCAACCTTCATGCCAGTAGCTCACAAAGTAGAATTTTTGCTCACGACTCCATTGCTGTGGACCATTGCTGTCTTCTGCTAAAACGTCTGTTGGTGCAACATCAATGGTTTTCAGCAGGCCCTCGCACCAATGGAAGTTTTAGTGGAAGAAGAAGAGCATTCTGCAGCAAATAGTCAGTTACTATATATATAGTTCATCTTTCTCACTGAGTCTCAAAACTGAGATAAACGTTAATTGAAAGCTACCACGCTCCCTTCCAATGTTCAGAATTATGGTTTTATCAAACAGGTTCTGAAGAAATGGGAATGCGTAACCCAAAAACAAGAGTGATTTTTTTAAAAGGAAACCAGTAGGTGGGAGTATTGGCTATGCCAGCATTTCAAAACCTTTACGAGGCAGAACAGTTACAAAGAAAAGAGCAGAATAATCTTAGCTACATTTAGAGACACCCAGAAGTATCAGCCTTCATATCGAATGCTGCTGGGAATCTGATTTCAAAAGCTCTACGTTGGACATATATTGCTTCTGGCACCAGGTTGTGCAGAAAGAAAGGAAAAAAAGAAAGGGAAATGTTCTGTTTTTTCAAGCTTTAGATGAACTCCATTTCATTCTCGCTTATCAGTTCTTTAGGCAGCAAAGAGCTACCGTTCTTTTCTGGAGAAATAAATGATTTTTGCAGTTGGTTTGCCTGCAAGTCGCGTGTTGGATGAAAATATTCAAGAGCGGGCTCTGCAAAGAAATATTTTGCTTTCCATTTTAAGAACAGAACGTGTTCAGACCCACAAAAATGTACCTAGAGGGAAAACAATATTAGAATGAATGCTCATAGCAATAAGGTGCACAAATTCTCTTTTTCTCCTTCCATCCCATTGCTTACCTTGTAAGCCTTCTGTTTCAAGTTTTACTCTGTTTATCACTGCAGTGTCGACTCTCACAAAATTAGACTGACAAATTAGACTGACAAAGTGGGATCCCTATTCATACCAGATGCACCATATGGTTTTCAAGCATCCATCGGCTGCTCCTTCTTCTGCCATCTATTCTGACTCTTAAACATTTATTAATCCCAAGCCTCACGTCTACATCTGCAATATCATTATCAGCACTTGTCCTATTATTCATGTCAGTATTTTTGCAAACGGGCAGGCAATGACAATTTGGGAAATTATGGGAGGGTTAATGTTGCGTGACTTACCAATCCATCCCCAGAAGTTAAGAAAAAAAGTTTAAGTACCTACCTTTAAATGCAATGCAACATGCCTATATATATATATTTAAAATATCCACACTGAATATTTCTTTGCAGGACTCTAAAACTATTATATCCATCATGTGTTTCCAAGTCAGAAGCAATATTCAAATATGAAAAAGATATGATATTTCAGACTGTTAAAAGAACTAGGCTTAATAGGCATCTTTAAATGCAGATCCATTTTAATCTATGCACTTCAGGTAGTCCCAAATGGCTGTAGAGGTCATGGGTCTGCCTTTCCCTCTAAAAAGTTACTCCAGTCTCCAGAATGTGGACAACCATGCTGATTCCCCCGAGAATCTAAACATCTGGAGCAGGGACCTCAACAGTGTAGTCTTAGGCTAAAATCCTGCTCCCAGTTGAACTGCTTGGATTCCATTGGAGTCAGTGGAATTTATGCCGTTTCATTGTGCATAGGGTTTTGCCCACTGACTTCACTTATTGCAGGATTTAACGAGCTCAGCTATATACGGGACTGGAGTCCTAAGGGATTATGTAGCAGCTTTGTGGCTAGAGGTGGTATGAAAGATGGTATGAAATAAGTAAAACTTAATTTCCCCCTGCTGCACTGCACTACACTGAAAAGCGTGGCTTGCCAGAATACCCTCTTTTACCCGTTTAGTAAAAGGAGCCTCTTTTCTTGAAGTTAATAAACTCTAGAATTGCAGCCAAGGGAATCAAGGGAAATGAAGTCTTGACTTAAGTTCTTGTGTCTTCATTCAGTAGACCAAGTTCTCCATAACCACTAATCTGCTGAAATATGCTGTTCTTTGCCAGTATTGTAGAAAATAGCATGCCCTTTAAAGTAGGACATCATGGCAAAAGAGCTCTGGAAGTATCTCGCATTCCTCCTTCATTCAAACAACGGAGTTGTGTTTTTCTTTCTTATAATCAGATTGACCGCTTTGCTGAGAACTGTTAGTCAAGGACAGCCCTGACTGAGAAACTCTGATAAGAGTAGATAGTGTAACAGGGGGATGGGGAACGGCTCAGCCTCAAAGATCCCGGTTTTAATAAAAAATGTTGTTCTAAAGCTACGACTAATTGAGTATAGAGTCCCGGGGCACCTTTTAGACCAACAAAGTTTGATTCAAGGTGTGAGCTTCCGCGTGCACGCACACTTTGTCAGACAATGAGACGAAGTACAGAGTGTGTAACACTATAATGAATATTCCATCCAGATATTCTAACTTTAAACATTCGTTACGTTTTATTTTGCAAAAACGATTATTGGGCATATTGTTTTCTTTGTTGCTAGCTGACTCAAGGGTTCTCAGATGGAAAGATAGGGTAACGTTTTATTAAATAGTAGTAATAATAACCATACCTGAGGGTATTTTTCGATATAAGTAGAAGCGCCTCTCCTTTAGCGAATCATATATATTTAGTAACAAGAAACAATGAGCAGTTCAGCAAGCACGGGTGCAGCACAAGCGGCACTGATTTGGTTACGCATGGCTCTAAATAAAGCAGTTTTAGCACTGCTCGGTTTCCACTTACCGATTCCAACTGTTCCTGGAAATGAAACCCCCTTTAGCTGCTTGCGCTGCAAAAATGTTTCTAGTGATTCCACAGAATTCTATACATTCTACAGGGTTTCCCACTACCCACATTATACTTTTTATGATGTGAAAATGCTCCCACAAGCCTAAAAAATTGGAAAGGTAATTTGTGTTGCTGTCACGGTGACCAGATGCAAAGGAGGACTGAACTCTAGCGAATGTATGGATGGGGCAGAAAAGGTGATTTTGGCGGATGCTGCCGCTTCTGCAGGGGTGAGAAGGGCTACACCTGCTGAAATATTCCTCTTGGACAATTACGGAAGCAACATGATCCCGGTTCTCCTTTTCTTTTGGTCAATGTGGTTACTACCTCAGAGAAAGACAGAGGCATTCGCTTGATAGCACTTCACTGTTTTTGGAGACTCCTTTTTAGTCAGGGCTATTTTGGGGCAGGAACGCATAGGAACAGAGTTCCGGCTGGCTTCAGAGTTGGCCACACCTGCTACAGCCAAAACCGCTGCATGGTGGCTACAAAAGGAAGGCCTGGAAAGGATTGGGGAGGCATTTCAATGCCTCCCTGTGCCTTCCCCAGCCTTCCCTTCAAGGGGGGGCTTGCCCAGGCAAGACAAGGGAAGGCATGGGGTGTGGCCTAATATGTTAATGAGTTGTGCTGTCAGGGGTGTAGCCTAATATGCTAATGGGTTTCTGCTGTTGGGTGTCGCCTGTTATGCTAATGAGTTCCTGCTGGGCTTTTTCTACAAAAAAGCCCTGCTTTTAGTAACTCCTGTTTATTGTTATACTATTTTCTCTAAGAGCTATGTAGACTTCCTTGAATAAATGAATGAAATGAGTAACTCTTGCATCATCATATTCTTAAGTGTAGCAGTGTACCCCTATGTCATAAACCAGGAAGGGCTCCAGTTTTAGGTTGTGCAAACCATTAATAGTCTGATTCGTAAATCAGATGAACTGGAGTGGCTATCAATCTCATGAATTCATACCCTAACTCTTTGCATGTTTACTCCAAAACAGAGACGTGAAAGCATGGGAAAAGCCCAGAAGAACTGGGAAGGGGGATTTCTTCCAGTTTTCCAGCGGAAAAATTAAGAAATTTTAGAGAGTACTGAAGAATGCTTTCTCTTTTGGAATAAGTGAAATGCTTTAAGAGACAGAGTTTTTCTCACTCAAAAATATTTAGTATGGAATTTTTATATATATAAAATAATCTACAGCACTAAATGACAAGGATATATTTGTTTAGAGGTGAATTATTTGGCAACAGTACGCTGCAATGCATGTGATTATCATATATCATTAAAGAGAAGTCCAGCGGCACCACTACCCTTCTGACATTATTAACAAGTCCAGTGTTTCTGATGTGATAACATTTAACAACACCCAAATATGTTATGACTCCAACTGTGAATGTGTGAGACTGTTTCTGTCCAAATAATATACTTTATTTTGCTTACTACAAAGTATGTTTTCTAATTTCAACATTTTCCCTGTGCTAAAATACTCAGTAGTTTGCAGGATTAGGTATATTTGCAAGTTGGTGTGTAGAAAAGGAAGGCATTTATACACTTAAATTCCATAATGTGCCAAAGTTCTATTGGGTATGCTACGTTATAAATGGGACATTTATGTTGGTAAAGTAATAAACTTAGTTTACGACTGACAGAAAATAAGTATTGCATATATTTCAATTTTCCCCTCAAATTCCCATCTTTTGTTGGCCCGGGGGGGGGGGCACAGAAAAAGTAGTTCCCCCGATGGCTTTAAAATTTCCAGAAGTTTTACATCTCTGCTCAGAAGTAAGTGCCATTGGACTGACTGCAAGATAAGTTTGCATAGGACAGTAGATCTCAACTCAGTGGTTCAGTCAGCAAACATAAAATTCCTAAAATTGGAAGAGGAAGTAGGATTAGAGGATCATCTATTAACAAGGAAGTCCAGCATGTATTCCACTCCAACAAAATGACACAAATCCCCAAAGCTGCTGAAAAGCCTGTTTACTGAATCATGCTTTTTGGTTATTCCTGATGTATTCTTGGTATTACACCTTTGTCAGGAGGAACTGTAAAAACAATGATATATCAGCCAAGTTATCACAACATTTAAAATTGTAAATGTGCATATATTTAGCATGACATGCTGATGTCAGAAGCAGGTATGCTGACCAGAACTCCATCATCTTTAAGACATGGACTTTGCCCAACTGCCACATGTGTGCTCGTTCACCTTTAACAATACCGTAAAACTTAATTAGCAGGTCTGTTTTGGCCTAAAATCCAATACTTGGGCATAACTAGTATTGAATCTCAGCTATAAGATCTGACTGCATTAACACAATAAACTTTAGAGCAGAAAATGGCTTGAATGAGCCATTCAGAATCCATTTGTGGCTCCCTGAGATCAAATCGACCCTGGGATTTAGGAGTTGAACACAGAACACAGTTCTTTGATCACTTTTCATGTTCCAGACTGCAGCAACGTGCTTTCATTCTTTTGAAATGTTTTTCTGGGTCAAGGAATGACTTCCATAGACTACCCAAAAAGGAAAAAAGGGGGGGGGACATCAAACGTCCCACTGTTAACAATTAACTATCTCCAATGTTCCTAGGTAACATTAAAAGGTTTTCAGAATCAACTGCAAGAATTCTGAAACATTGTGTACTTTTCCTTGGAAGATGTGAGGGGTGTAAAGAAGGTCCCTTCAGCACAACAAATGAAATGACAGAAAGACGACTTTCATTTTGGAAAGGGCAAGCATTCTTTCCTGCTTGAACCACACAAGGCAGAGTGAGTTCCAACCAACAAAGTTTCACCCGTATTTTAATATTTAGGGGTAGGCGCCTTGATTGCATTCCGTGGTGCAACTAGTCCATACAGAACCATGTCGCCAGTAGCCATCTCTGTGCTGAGGTAATATTTAGCCCCAAGGATCACTGCGCAAGTCCCCAATACCTCAGGCCTGAAGATATTGTTCTGAATGGCTGAATCTAAAGGGAATACTGCTACATACCACTGGGGAATATTACTATACAGCGCTACGGATTATACCACAAAGTGGAAATTAACTTAGTGCTAAATGTAAAGGGTTGCTGAATTTGTTAATGTTGGACTTTTGCAAGTCAATCTGCATTTCAGAGTAGACTATGGAGGCAGCGGAAGAAGACACCTACAAGGGGATAAGTAAATTCCTTAAAGGTTGTGGCATTATGCCAATTAGTATATGAGCCATATTTCTGGAATCTGAAATAAATAAACATTTTCACAATGAAAAACGTCTCAGCCCTTTTTATGTATCTGTGTCCCTAACACAAAGCAATACCACGGCTTTCCGAAGGCAAGTGCGGGGACTTTGGCATTTGTGGAGAAGGGAAGAGGCACTCTGTCTACAAACTGTATAACAACAGAATGCGTTCCACCTTGGGGGAATGGCAGAGAAGAAATCTACAAGGCTCTAATCAGAGTCAGGCCTGGGCACCAAACAAGGCAAGGGGGAGAAAGAGAGACAGGCTTGGGCCTAGGGTTGCCAGGCCTGGGTGGGAAAATGCCTGGAGACTTTAGGGGTAGAGCCAGGAGAGGGTGGGATTTGGGGAGGGGAGGGGCCTCAGCATGGTTCCATGCCGTAGAACCCACCCTTCAAAGCAGCCATTTTCTCCAGGGATTCGCTCTTCACACTATGAACCTTGTTGTCAGGAGAAATTTTCGAAATCGGGGTGAGTGTATTTTTCAGATATGGTTTTTAAAAATTTCTTTTTTTCATATGTGTTTTCTGTACAAGGCGATTTTGTGTAACTACTTCCACAGTTCCACCTACGCAGCCGGCAACCTGAAGAAGTTGATGGAAACGTCTCCTTTAAGTATCTGGAATGGGCGTTTTTGCGAAGGCTGTCTTTGAAAATGTTTTGTAAATGTGGATTCCTCCTACCAAGTTGAACGGACTACATGGACTAATATTTATCTTAGAAAGAGGAAACATTGTATTCTATGCCTTGTTTATACTTATGGAATGCACTTAGTTTGATGTTGTGGTACCACCAACTTTAAAATTGTGAAACAGAGATAATAATTGTGAAATAGAGTTTATCTATTTTGGCAAACTTTAAAATTGTGAAACAGAGATAATAATTGTGAAATAGAGTTTATCTATTTTGGCAATTTTTGACGGTGTTTTTCCTAGCGGAATTTGCATGTTTGTGATTTTCTCCAGGGGAACTGATCTCTGTCAGCTGGAGATCAGTTGTAAAAGCGGGAGACCCCCAGGCCCCACCTGGAGGCTGGCAACACTACCTGGGAGACTGGCCAGTCTCACACTTCCTGCTCTGCTCAGAAGGCTGCTGCTTCCCCCACACACATTTCTCACATTCTGCACCCCTACTCCCATCTCATTCGCTCTCCCCTGCCCTTTCTCTTTTGTTGCTGGGTTCCAAAATGGTGCATCTCCATGAGCTTCTCTCTCCAGTAAATTAGCAACAGTTGACTCGGGGCAATCCACAGTACCTGGACAACGCTTCTGTGCGTGACTGTATCGTTGGAGTGACTGGGAGGGGGGCTCTACAAAAACGGGCCTGTAAAATGGAGCAGTTCTGCCAGGCCTTTGGTTGAGGCGGCGGACGTTCAAGTCATCTCGGCCTCCCCTGCTTTCACTGCTCGCATGGTCTGTACTGCTGCAGTGCCCATTCTGAGCAACATAAGAGACACCAATGTTGGGTAAGGCCAATGGCCCATCCAGTCCAACACTCTGTCACACAGTGGCCAAAAATACCAGGTGCCATCAGGAGGTCCAGCAGTGGGGCCAGGACACTAGAAGCCCTCCCACTGTTGCCCCCCACCCCCAGGAACCAAGAATACAGAGCATCCCTTGCCCCAGACTGAGAGTCCCTATCTATACCTTGTGGCTAATAGCCACTGATGGACCTCTGCTCCATATGTTTATCCAATTCCCTTTTGAAGCCATCCATGCTTGTAGCTGCCACCACCTCCTGTGGCAGTGAATCCCATGTGTTGATCACTCTTTGGGTGAAGAAGTACTTCCTTTTATCTGTTCTAATCCGACTGCTCAGCAATTTCATTGAGTACCCATGAGTTCTTGTATTGTGAGAAAGGGAGAAAAGTACTTCTTTATCTACCTGCTCTAGCCCATGCATAATCTTATATACCTTGATCATGTCACCCCTCAGCTGTCATTTCTCCAAGCTAAAGAGCCCCAAGCGTTTTAACCTTTCGTCATAGGGAATGTGTTCCAACCCTTTTATCATTCTAGTTGCCCTTTTCTGCACTTTCCCCAATGCTATAACATCCTTTTTGAGGTGTGGTGACCAGAACTGTACACAGTACTCCAAATGGGGTCACACCAGGGGCATTATGATACTGGCTGATTTGTTTTCAATTCCCTTCTTAATAATCCCGAGCATAGCATTGGCCTTTTTAAATTGCAGTTGGCCTATTTCATTGCAACCCTGCTTATGAGATCAACAAAGCATTACCAGGCAACAGGTTGCAGTGCACAACTATTTAACTAGCTTCCTCAGGAGGCACCCAAAGTCCCGGATTAGCTGGCATCTTTGATCTGATTAATAAATTTGTTGTTATTTGTTAATCTGGATTATTAATGTTTTTAATGTTTTAATCCTATGTATTCTATGCAAAGTGCCTGGGACTAGGGGAGTGTGTCCAGAGGCAACCTGATTATATTTTTCAATGTAATTGGGAATCAACTAGATGTGACTGCAGCAAATCTGTGTGCAGAATAGGGTCTGTCTCCAAGTCACCTGCGGGGTAGAGATGGTCTACCTCAGCTTTCCTCCCTGAATTTGTATCATCGGAGCTTTCTATAAAAAGTAAATCCAGTGGGAGAACAGCACCCTGGGGTGCAGTCACACGGCTGTTTTGATCGGGATTCACCGCTGTCCCCTCTCGCATGTAAAATCGCTGATCAGACAGGCTAATCTGCCTCCTGCCCCGAAGCGGGCTCACTCACACGATGCTCCCAGTTCTCTCCCACATTTTCCTACACCCGGGAAAACGAGTACTTTCCGGGTGTTTCCGCTGCATTTCCCCCTATCTGGACTTCCCTCTCGCAATGAGTGCAATTTGGTCTCCCCCCCCCATGACCGCCATTATGCACATGCGCAGTTATGCACATGATAACCCTTGCACATGCGCAAATGATTAAAAAAAACCCCTGTGCTGCCACTTGGGCGGTGCGGCTGTCTAAATTCATTGCGCGATTCAAGAGGGACATGTAAACAGTTTTCATCCGATTAAAAAAAGTCACGGATAAACCGACAGCGGGACCAAGTCGCGGTAAGAGGTCAGTGTGACCGCAGCCATAAAGAAACAGTTTCAGTTGGAAAAGCACAGTGTGTGGGGGGAGGGGGGGAGATCCAGCATTCCCACCCCTGCTTTCTTTTCAGCCAGAAGGACTAGGTTCATCCATTAAGTCTACTTGCCCTTTAACACTGACCAGCTTTATTACTGTCTGATAACTCGACAGAGGCCCCCTCTGCACATCGTTGAGGTAGGGTTGCCAAGTCGACTCACCCCTTGGAGTGGGGCAGCCTTGCCAGCGTCCAGGAGGTCTTGATGGGTGTGCCCCCCGGAAGTGACATGCGACGTTGCTGACGTTGGGGGCGTGGCCGAGCTTGTCGGGGGGAAAACCATATGGTTTTCCCCCCAACAAGCTCAGCCACGCCCCCAACGTCAGCAATGTGGCTGCGTCACCTCTGGTGACGCAGCTTCAGGGGCGGGCTTCCCCCCGGGG
>NW_015162540.1:12885-21234 GCF_001447785.1 Gekko japonicus | reverse complement strand
AATAATAAAAGAAAAGAAAAACTAAGAAAAGAAAAAAAAGGGGGGGGATTACATAAAGATAAAGCAAGAAATAGATTAGCTTGACTTAAATTGGTTAACTCCACCTCTGCTGCATAAGGTTTTCATGTTGAAAATAGTCTAGAACGCAGTTTGTGCATTTGTTGAAACGATGCATATAAAGGTAAAAAAATAAAATAAATTGGTTTAACTTAAATTGGTTAGCTCCACCTTTTCTACTTAAAGAATTATAAAAAATATTTTTAATAATGTAGGGTAGTTGTGATGATTTTGTTTCACAATTTTCATGCAGAAAGAAATTAAATACCTCGTTGATTTACACCTTCAAAAAAGAATAAAATAAAAATAAAATAATGTATATATATATAAATGAAATAAAGTAATAATATTAATAGTAAAAGAAAAAAGAAAAAAGGAGTGGATTATCTGTGCCTTTAAGTTATATTACAATCAAATCAGATGGAGAATCAGTTCAAAGCATAAATTATAAATTTACTACCCCCTCTAAAGGTTTGGTAGAATGAACACAAAACAGATTAGTTTACGTCACTATTGTAACTTAGGAAAAGAAATAACCCCAAGAATAGTTCAAGATACTCAGGTGCTGCTACGCTTCTCCAAAACGAGGCCACAGACTTGTGCTGAATCTCGAGGTTGAAAGTTTTTGAGGGAGTCAGCATTTCCAGCGTTGCCAGCAAAAGAATAGGTAAGTATACTCGAGCGATTTATCACATCTCCGGGATAAACGCAGTTGTGTATAGTGTCACAGAAGACTGGGGGTGAGGAAGTCAATGACGAATGCGTTGCCAGCGGCCGTTGATGAGAGGTCCGATTTCTTCATCAGTAGGATGTTCTTTCGGCTGCGGCGGTGAATGAGGCAGGTCTGGATCAATGCCCAGGGTTGTTAGTAGTTTAGCACCAGAGTCCAGGTCGTTGGCCGTCAGACGTCGACCTTGGTGGATGATCAGGATTTCCGTAGGGGAGGACCACCGATAGCGAAATTTGTGATCTTGCAGCTTCTGAGTTATGGGCCGGAGTTGTCTTCTGTGGTTCAGGGTCTCTTGAGAGAGGTCTAGAAGGACCGCGATTTTCTCGCTACGGAAGGTAAGCCTCTGTTTTCCCTCGCCATTTTGAGTATGCGATCTCTCGTCCGGCTATCGGGAAAGCTTGCAAGGATGTCTCGGGGATATTTCGCGTTTTTACGAAGGGCTGGGCCGACACGGTAGGCCTTATCTATAAGAGGGGCCACATTATCTTCTAAATGCAGAAGTTGTGCTAGCCACGAAGCGATAAAAGTCTTGAGTTCTGACTCACCTTCTGCTTCTTCAGGCACGTTGCGAAATTTTAAGTTGGGTTCGCGTAGCTTGTTTTCAAGCATCATTATTTTGGTTGCAGCCCAATCTTCCGATTGTTGTAGGCTTTGTATTTCGCCCTGAGATGTGATTGCCGCTTCCAAGGCCGTTTCCGCGGCTTGTGAAACTTCAGCAAGTGTATCTGTGATACTTTTCAGTTCGTCCTTAATCGGTTGGACTGCCTGCTTGATTTGCTCTGCTATTGAATTTTCCAAGCGTTGGATTGTTTGCAAGAAGTCCCTCTTTGATAAGAGTGCACCGTCGTCGTCAGTTTTTGGCGAGTTGCTGCCGGCGGCCATTTTAAGGTCCCGTTCAGCCGCAGTTTCGGCTGGGCTCGGCGCTGGGTCTTTGGCCAAATATTTTGTCAGTTGTTGCGTTCTGGACGCAATTTTGGCCGTTCTGAGTGCTCCCGTTCTTCCCATTGGAGTATTTAGCTCGGTATCGTTGTTTTTGAAGGTTGGTGATATATTTTTAGAGGGCAAAGTGGAGGAGATAGTCCTTTATGCGTCTACCATCTCCGAGCGCCAAGCTCCGCCCCATCGTTAACTAGTTTTAGCACTGTTTTGAATGCTTTAATTGTTTTATTGCAAATATACGCTGATTTTATGTAAGCCGCCATGAGCTGGCCTGGACTGGGAGGGCCAGGTAGAAATTTGAGAAATAAATAAATAAATAAAATATTGACATGCTGGGACCAGTGTTCCCTCTAAGCTGAGTTAGTGTGAGCTAGCTCACAGTTTTTTAGCCTCTGGCTCGCAGATTTTTGTCTTCCCTCAGGAAGGATGGCTCCAGAGCACACTGATTTATGCAGCAGCCAAATCGCTCGCTCACAACTTTAATGCCAGTAGCTCACAGAGTAGAATTTTTGCTCACAAGACTCCACAGCTTAGAGGGAACATTGGCTGGGGCCCGCCGTGAGCCCGCTTGCGAGGGAGGATGGGATATCAGTCAATCAATCAATCAAACAAACAAACATGCAGGACTGCTGAAGGACATAACCCACAATTCCATTTATATACTAAGCAGCCTGAAATCAAACGTTGTCCTTTGTGGAAAAGGAAGCAGTCCAATGTTGGCCTATGTGTGACAGAAAGGAAGCCTTGCTTGTTGCATTACCTGCTTTGCCAGTTTCCACTCTCGGCGTTACTTTGCTGGCTGCTAACAAAAATTGTTGGAAAATATGTGTTAAATTAGCACTCGTTTCTGCCAAGAAAACGGTACGCTGTAAGATGGAAATGTACGGAAACCTCTCACTCTTGTTATTTCTTAAAACCCTGCTCTCTCGGCCAACCGTTTGGCTTCCAGAGTAGATTACAGGAATCAGGAGACATTACATATAACACTGTTTCTTTGTGGAGGGGGATTCTCAGCTGATCAATTGCCGCCTTCCTTCTGATGGGTTGGTCAATGGCCGTTAGAAACCAGAGGGAGGGGCTGTTTGCTGGAGCTAGACACAGCAGAGAGGCACAGTGGAATAATTTATTGGGCAA
Source organism: Gekko japonicus (assembly GCF_001447785.1). Taxonomy (NCBI): domain Eukaryota; kingdom Metazoa; phylum Chordata; class Lepidosauria; order Squamata; family Gekkonidae; genus Gekko; species Gekko japonicus. The sequence continues at coordinate 18,374 of NW_015162540.1, read as the reverse complement.
CTATTGCTCTGCTCTGGAGGCTCTGGAGGGTGTGTGTGAAGACTTTTAAAATAGAAACCACAAGGTTTTGTGGGCACAGTCGTATTATGCTAATAAAAGTGCAGAAAGCCATGAATAATAACGCTTCATAAACTGTGTACGTTAGTCCCACTTTTTCTACTACTTCAGACTCAACTTTCAGTTGAATGATACAAAGAAGCGGGCCTCTTCTAAAAATGCAGAGACTTGCCTGCCAAGTTGGCCACCTATCGCCTGAAGAGCTCTTTTCAAAGCGGCAGCAAGACCTCACTTCCTATGGCCCGCTCCACCCACAGGAGAGGCAATTCTGGAGATCCACTGAAAATAGTTTGTTCCTCTGTCTGTCCACAGGATGTGTGTACAGAGCCAGCTTGGTGTGTATAGATGTTTGTACAGAGCCAGTGGGAGCCAGTTTGGTGTAGTGGTTAGGAGTGCGGCCTCTAATCTGGGGGAACCGGGTTTGATTCCTCCATTCCTCCACATGAAGCCGCCGGTGTGACCTTGGGTCAGTCACAAGTTGTTTCAGAGCTGTTCTCTCACAAGCAGTTCTCGAGAGAGCTCTCTCAGCCCCACCTACCTCACAGGGTGTCTGTTGCGGGGAGGGGGAGGGAAAGGAGATTGTAAGCCGCTCTGAGACTCCTCCAGGTAGTGAAGGGCAGGGTATAAATCCAATCTCCTCCTCCTCTTCGTGTACGGGACAATCTAGCATTTGCACAAAACTCTATGATGACCCAAATGCTAGAGCAGTTTTTTGCCCAAATGCTAGAGCATTCCACCTGACGTGTCTGGCGCAATGATGTCATTGCACCAGGCATGTCTGGTGAGACAGGGCTCTTCGGGAGACTCTGGAGCAGGACTGGAACCCCCAGCAGCAAGGTAAGACCTTAATGATGTTACCTCTGGGTGATGTCATTGCACCAGACATGTCAGGAGGGACAGGGCTCTTTGGGAGACTCTGGAGCAGGGCTGGAACCCCCAGCAGCAAGGTAAGACCTGACAACCCTAATACATTCCCAGTCTATTTACATTTCTCTTCTTGTTCTAATAAGCAGGGCTCTTTTTGTAGAAAAGGCCCAGCAGGAACTCATTAGCATAATAGGCCACACCCAACAACAGGAACTCATTCGCCTATTAGGCCACACCCCTGAAAGCACAGCTCATTAGCACATTAGGCCACACGCCCCTGTTACCAGAAGTGTGGTCATCCACCCACACCCACCTTTTGCTTCTTATTCTGTTTACTTTGTTGTCAAACTAGGGCTCTTTTTGTAGCAGGAACTCCTTTGCATGTTAGGTCACACATCCCTAATGTAGCCAATCCTAATGAGTTTCTGCTGTTGGGTGTGGCCTGTTATGCTAATGAGTTCCTGCTGGGTGTGGCCAACTCAGGAGCCAGCCGAAACTCCGTTCCTGTGTGTTCCTGCCAAAAATAGCCCTGCTAGTAATAAGGGTACTTGAGAGCTTTCCTCCAAATACCTCATGTCTACTGTTGTTCTACCACTGAGAGCAAGCCTCCAGCTGCCAGAGTAAGGAACGGTGGCTAGGGAACTGGTTCTGTTTAAAGAACATCTTGCATTAAATGAATAAAACTGCAGAAGGTATTTTTATATGATGGTTAATAAATGTAGGAGTTTTTGTTTTTTTTAAAATAGACATACCTCGCCCAATTTTTTTTATTACCAGTTTTGTTTTTTAGTGTTGTTGGCTACGCAAAGTCAAGAAACGGAGTATTAATTGAACCTAAGTTTTCGTAGGAAACAAAAAAATTAAACATAAATCAAAATAATTTATGAAGCAAATGTAGAACATAATCCATCCAAAGGAAGCATCTATCCCTAGCTGTATCAGAGACATTAAAACAATGAAAATATGTGATGGATTTATTTTAGTAGGCCTCCTTTTCAGGAGCGGCCTAGTCTACAAGGTTTGTACAGGAAGTCTGATACAATCTTGCCAGTTACTAATTATCACTGAGGGAGATGGAAAGGCATCTTGACTATGTCTAGACTAAACCATAGGCATTCCTTGGAACACTATCTGAATACCTCCGTTTAGACTCAAAATTGTAATTTAGCTATTGCACAAGTAATTGAAGATATTTGAAAAATAGCGTAGAGCCAGAGAACTGCAAAGAACTAATGTATCATTAGTTAAAGATGTCCTGGATTTTATGACACATACAGAAAATGTCACTTAAGGGCAGAATGAATACTATATGAGGGGCTAAAAGGTGTTACATCAGTGGCTATTAGCCACAAGGTATAGATATAGGGTTGCCAAACTCCCCGGTTTGCCATGGGTCCCCCGTTTTTTGGGGGGATTCTACCCGCCGCCGGCCAGTGGGGGAAGCCCCGCCCCCAATACCCACAGCCACCCATCTCTCTCCCTTTAAGTGTGTGGAACCCGTGGAACCCGTGTTTCCTCCCAAGCCCGATCTCCACAAGCGTGCAGGGAAATGCCAGCTTTGTGTTCTTAAAAGGGAAACGCGGCTGCTCTTAAAGGGGATACGCCGGCTCTTGCATTTAAAAGGAAAACGCGGGTGGGGGGGCGGCGGACGTCCCCAACGTGAAGTCATCACGTCGGGGATGCCCGGCCCCCTCCAGGAACGCGAACGCTCCCAAGTCCCCCGCTGAGGGTGGAAGATGGACTTGGCAACCCTATATAGATAAGACCTCTCAGTCTGGGGCAAGTGATGTACTGTCTTCTTGGTGCTTGGGGGTGGGCAACAGTGGGAGGGCTTCTAGTGTCCTGGCCCCACTGGTGGACCTCCTGATGGCACCTGGTATTTTTGGCCACTGTGTGACAGAGTGTTGGACTGGATGGGCCATTGGCCTGATCCAACATTGGCTTATGTTCTTGCGTTCTTAATATGATTATGGGGGGGAAGCAGTTCTTCAGATTATTTTAATTATTTTCATTGTGCATTACTGAACAGTGCTCTTACAATGAATGTAGTAAGTCTACATTCTTTGTAGCCGCCCTGAGCCTTTGGGGAGGGTGGGATATACATCCATAAATAAATAAATAAATAAATAAATAAATAAATTCTTCAAACTGATTAACTTTCTAGAGAAGTTCAGAAGAAATGACGGGTTGTATTTTGGTCCTTATCCATTACAATACCTACTCTGGTTCCATTACAATACCTACTCTGCAGTTGCCTCGGAATTACTACCAATCTCCAGACTGCAGACATCAGTTCCCCTGGAGGAAATGGTCGCTTCGGAGGGAAACTCTATGTCATCACTTCCCTGCTAAGGCCCCTCCCCAGACACCAGCCCCAAATCTCTAGAAATTTTCCAACCCAGACTTGACAGTCCTAATTCAGTTCAGTGTAGTGGTTAAGTGCGTGGACTGTAATCTGGGAGAACCGGGTTTGATTCCCCACTCCTCCACTTGCACATGGCTGGATGACCTTGGGCAAGCCGTAGTTCTGATAAGAGCTGTTCTTGAAAAAGAGTAGTTTCTGTCAAGAGCTCTCTCAGCCCCACCCACCTCACAGGGTGTCTGTTGTGGGGAGGGGAAGGGAAAGGAGTTTGTCAGCCGCTCTGAGACACCTTTGGTAGTGAAGGGCGGGGTATAAATCCAATCTCTCTCTTCTTCTTCTAATTCCACTTTACTGCAGCTATATTCTTATCCCCTCTAATCTGCATCCCCTAAGCATTTTAATTCATGGTGCTTAGGGTCGCTAGGTCTTACCTGGCTGCTGGGGGGGAGGGGGAGTCGAGTCTTCATCCAGAAGTCTTCATCCACCCCTGAAGAGCACCATCCCGCTTGACAGGCCTGGTGCAATGATGTCACATGGAGATGACATCATTAAGAACATAAGAACATAAGAGATGCCAATGTTGGATCAGGCCAAAGGCCCCTCCAGTCCAACACTCTGTATCACACAGTGGCCAGAAATACCAGGTGCCATCAGAAGGTCTACCAGTGGGGCCAGGACATTAGAAGCCCCCCCACTGTTGACCCCCCCCCAAGCACCAAGAAGACAGAGCATCACTTGCCCCAGAGTCCCTATCTATACCTTGTGGCTAATAGCCACTGATGGACCTCTGCTCCATTGCACTGGAAATGCAGCGTGGAACTCTCAAGCATTTGGAAAAACACTATGGCCATCATAGAGTTTTTGCCCAAATTCTAGACTGTCCTCCCATGACTTCCCGGGCATGATGCTGTCACCTCTGGGTGACATCATTGCCCTGGGCACATTGGGCAGAACAGGGCTCTTTGGGGGCGGGGCTCCCTCCCAGCCAGCTGGCTGGCAGTGGACTGGGCCCCCCAAAATTGGGGGGAAACCCCACCCCCATCAGGGAATGGCAACACAAATGGTGCTGGTTCTTGTCATTAAGGCACTCAATGGTCTAGGACCAGTATTCTTGCAATATCATCTCTCCCAAAATGTTCTCATGTGGTCATTCTGTTCCCCTGACCAAGGTTTTCTTGTTGGCAGGTCCAATCGGCTTCTGTGGATTCACATCCGTCTTCTATAGCAGCTCCCACATCGTGGAATGGTCGTATCCACTCTTTTAAACTTTAGGAAACTATGTAAGATAGAATTGTTTAGGATGGCTTTTCATTGACAGATAAATCTGCATAGAGGGCATTAATGGTTTTTGTCACTGTAAAGTTTTAGTCTTTGACCTTGTCTGTTTTAATGTTTTTATTAGAGCCAGCTTGGTGTAGTGGTTAAGAGCTGCGGACTCTAACCTGGAGAACTGGGTCTGATTCCCCATTCCTCCACATGAAGCCAGCTGGGTGACCTTGGGTCAGTCACAGTCCTCTCTCAGCCCCACCTACCTCACAGGGTGTCTGTTGTGGGGAGAGGAAGGCAAGGCAATTGTAAACCAATTTGAGACTCCTTCCGGTAGCGAAAGGCGGGGTATAAAAACCAAGGTGACCGGAAAAAAGCCCACAGGAAAAAAACCCCCATGGTTATAAATGCTCACAGGAAAAAAGCCCACATGAAAAAAATGCCCACACAGAAAACTGCCCACATGGAAATAAGACCACATGGAAAAATACCATGTAAAGCGCCATGAAGGTAAAGGTTCCCTTGCTCGAAAGCCAGTCGAGTCCGACTCTAGGGTTGCGGTGCTCATCTCCGTTTCAAAGCCGAAGAGCCAGCGCTGTCCGAAGACGTTTCCGTGGTCATGTGGCCGGCATGACTAAACACCAAGGCGCACGGAACGCTGTTACCTTCCCACCGAAGTGGTACCTATTTATCTACTTGCAATTTCTTGCTTTCAAACTGCTAGGTTGGCAGGAGCTGGAACTAGAGATGGGAGCTCACTCCATCATGCAGCACCCGGGTCTCGAACTGCTGAACTACTGACCTTCCACAGCCTGCAGTTCAGCGTCTTAACCCCTTGAGCCACCGCAGCCGCTCTTTCACTTAGGGACAAAGATATGTGTCGTCCCACCCCACCCCCAAAGTCCCTTGAATATTTCTTCAGATCCTCCTTCATAAT
>NW_015162540.1:2136-12328 GCF_001447785.1 Gekko japonicus | reverse complement strand
GCCCTGGGTTTTGACAACAAACAAGGTAAACAGAATAACAAGTAAAAGGTGGGTGTGGCTGGATGACCACACTTCTGGTAACATGGGGGTGCGGCCTAATGTGCTAATGAGCTGTGCTGTCAAGGGTGTGGCCTAATATGCTAATGAGTTTCTGCTGTTGGGTGTGTCCTATAATGCTAATGAGTTCCTGCTCATTACAAAAAGAGCCCTGAATTAATAATAATATTATTGCAAGTTGAAGTTGCAAGACGTTGTTGTTTTCCTTACTACTTCGAGTTGTGTTCAAACCTGAGGTCCTCTTCTGTTCTTCGTTAGAGAAGTTTTGGAACCAAGAGATCACCAGCAGTTCTTCAAGCCATGAGATGCCTTCTGCTTGATCAATAGTCCTTTGGACATCATGAACTTTGGGGCCTATCTGCATTTGAACGCTATTTAGAGTTTACAGCATGTTTTATAATAATGGTAGAGGAGGTGGTTGTTTATGTTCATTGTTATGAATACATTTTGTCATTTTTGTGCATTACTTCATTATAGAGATTATTGTGTTCATTTGGTGTGTTTATTTATTTACAGTTTTTTGATTGGCGATTCTGTGAATTTAGGCAGATCATGAGGGGGAGGGCAGGAAGGCTAGCATCAGCGCTTAGTTATTGAGGCCCTTTCTAAGGCTGTGGTTACACACACTAAATAATCCAATTTCAATGCACTTTCGAATTGGATTTTGTCAGTTCACTGACAGTACAATCCAGTTGGAAAGTGCATTGAAAGTGGATTATGTAGTGTGTCAGGGCTATTGTTGGGCAGGAACACACAGGAATGTAGTTCCGGCTGGCTCCTGAGTTGGCCACACCGAGCATGAGCTCATTAGCATAACAGGCCACACCCAACAGCAGAAACTCATTGGAATTGGCTACATTAGGGGTGTGTGGCCTAACATGCAAAGGAGTTCCTGCTACAAAAAAAGGCCCTGGGTTTTGACAACAAACAAGGTAAACAGAATAAGAAGCAAAAGGTGGGTGTGGCTGGATGACCACACTTCTGGCAACATGGGGGTATGGCCTAATAGGCTAATGAGCTGTACTATCAGGGGTGTGGCCTAATAGGCTAATGAGTTTCTGCTGTTGGGTATGCCTTATTATGCTAATGAGTTCCTGTTGGGCTTTTTCTACAACAATTTTATTGGATTTTAATGATTTTATGTTGGGCTTATGCCCCTGTAAGCCGCCCTGAGCCCGCTAGCGGGGTAGGGCGGGGTAGAAATACTTGAAATAAATAATAAATAAATAATAAATAAAAAGCCCTGGTGTGTGTGATCACAGCCTTACATGCCCAGGGTAATGCTGGGTCACCACTTGGGGGGGTCAGGAAGCAATTTTCTGCCAGGCCAGGGATCCTGGAGGGTTCCCCCCCCCATCTTCTGGGCATGGAGCAGGGGGGGTCGCTGGGTGTGCGGGGCGGAGGTACTCGTGAATTTCCATGGGGAAGTGGCATTCATATCACCCCCTCCCTACCCAGCAGCCTACTGCTCCGTCCCCCCCACCCAGGAACATTTCCCTCCCCCTGTCAATCAAAAGCTCCCCCCCCCCCATGCCAGGCTGCGTTTCGCTCCTTCACTCCCAGGCAGCCCCTCCCCTCGCGCGCAGAGGAAGCTCGCCCCCAACGCGCATGCTCCCGCTCCCCTTCTCCACGTCAGCCCTCGACCAGGAAGCCCGGGCGCCTCTGCCTTTCCCTAAAGCGACGCCCGTCAGCAAAGCCGGCTGGAGTGACGCAAAGGGCTCCTCCCCCTGCCCGCCGCCCTCGCCCAATCAGCGTCGCCGTCGTCACGCCCCCTCTCGCGGGGAGGGGCGGGGCCGACCGCCGCTTGCGTCCGAAGGGGGGCGGGGCGGGGAAGGCAGAGCGAGAGAAGCGGGCCGCCTCTTGTGATTGGCCGGCTGCTGGTTTTTCAAGGGGAGCGCGAGAGGCTGCCTGTCAGGGCTGGCCGGGATTTCTTCCGTTCCGTTCCATTGCCAGGCGCGGGCCGGCAGCCTGAGCGCGAGACTTTTTAAAAGGCGCCTGCCGCAAGGCTGCATGAGCAGGGCTCGCCCCTGACGGTGGAGCTGGGGGAAGAGGGGAGGCGGAGAAGCCTCGTGCAGGACCTGGAGGGCGCGCATCTCTGCAGCGGGGGAGGAAGGGCAAGAGAATTTTTTTTTAGAAAACGGGGCACGGAATAAGCACCGACGTTCCCAGCAATAACTGAGCCTTTCCTCGGCCTCCGAGCCAGGGAGACCCGCCGAGAAGCATTCAGTTTACGCCTGCCCTCCTCGTCCCCTATTAACCCTGTCCCTCCAGTGGCCCTACCACGACCTTGCAGTTCCCTCTCCTCTCCTCACCTGCGGAGACACGCCCTCCCCCTGGCGCTTTGCCTTTCCCTTTCCCGGAGCCACAGCGGCAGCTCCGGCTGCCCCTCCCCTCGCCAGGTCCATGGCACAGCCGCCGCCGCAGCAGCAAGACACCTGCTCGAACTGTGAACTGGACGCAGGGGACGGTGGAGACATGAGTCCTAGGAAAGTGGCTCTCATCACGGGCATCACCGGCCAGGTAAGTCTCACCTGCAAGGCGGGACCCCCCACCCCCCTTAACACCTTCTTGTGTGTTTTCATATAACTGAAGTTGGCGAAGGGAGCATGCAACAGGAAGCAAATAGCTGAGGGCACCGGCATGGGTGTCCTTCTACAACAGTGATGGCGAACCTTTTAGAGACCCGAGTGCCCCAACTGCGACCCAAAACCCACTTATTTATCGCAAAGTGCCAACACGGCAATTGAACCTGAATACTGAGGTTTTACTTTAGAAAAAACAACTCATACATTCACTTAAGACGGTCCAAACAGAGTAAGGAAAGCAATCCCAAATGCTTTCATTGACTTAAATTGATTTGGTGGAGAATTTGAGACTTTAATGATGGTCTGGTGATGGTCTGGGCCTGGCTAGGGCGATGGCACCTGTGCCCACAGAGAGGGCTCTGAGTGCCACCTCTGGCACCCGTGCCATAGGTTCGCCACCACTGTTCTACAATGTGGAACTGTTTCAGTGTGTGCACCATAGGTGGAGTTAAGCTTGCAGTCCCTGTGCATTCTCACCAGGGAGTGAGGACAATGGGACCTGTCAGAGCTGGAAAATGTACAGAGGAGGGCAAGCAAGATGATTAGGGAGGCTGGAGCACCTTTCCCTGAGGAGGGGTTGAAGGGTAGGGGACTTTTTGGTTTAGGAAAGAGACGAGGACGGGAGGGGGGAACAAAGAGGGTTCTAAAATTATGCATGGGGTGGAGAGAGTGGACGAAGAACTTTTTATTCCTCCCCCCCAAAATGCTAGAACCCGAAGGAAGCTGGTGGGCAGACGATTCGGGACGGACAGAAGGAAATACTTCTTTACACAGAGAGTGATGACAGAGTAGACTTTATGTCATTAAAGGGGGATCAGGCAGATTCATGAAGGATAGGTCCATCAGGGGTTACTAGCAATGGTGACATAAGGGAACCTTCACATTCTTCTGTGGACTAGTACCAGGAAGCAGCATCTATAGACTAGTACCAGGAAGCAGCATTGGGGAAGGCCTGGTTCTCTGTGTCTTGTTGTTGGCACTCCAGGCCACTCTGTGAGACAAGATACTGGACTAGATGGACCATTGACCTGATCCATGTTCTCATTTTTATAATATCTATTCCCCATTTAAAATCAAATGTTAATAAGTCAGAATCCATTAAAACATTAAATAAAAGCTTTGTTACCTGCAGTGCCAACATCCTCAGTCCAATAACCCCTTGGTCTGAATCAAAGGCCTACTGGTTGGTCTTTAAAACAGTCAAGAAGACTCCCAGGGTTGTGGACATTCATAATTCCTGGAGGAGGGCATAGCATTGGTGGGACGCATCAGCAGAAAGGCCCTCAGTTGGGTCCCAGCCAACTGAACGTTTAGGCTGGTTTCCTAAAGTGGTCGGGTTAGAACGGATAAAAGGAAGTACTTCTTCACCCAAAGAGTGATTAACACTTGGAATTCACTGCCACAGGAAGTGGTGGCGGCTACAAGCATGGACGGCTTCAAAAGGGAATTAGATAAGCATATGGAGCAGAGGTCCATCAGTGGCTATTAGCCACAAGGTATAGATAGGGACTCTGGGGCAAGTGATGCTCTGTCATCTTGGTGCTTGGGGGGGGTCAGCAGTGGGAGGGCTTCTAATGTCCTGGCCCCACTGGTGGACCTCCTGAAGGCACTGGTATTTCTGGCCACTGTGTGATACAGAGTGTTGGGCTGGATGGGGCTTTGGCCTGATCCAACATTGGCATCTCTTATGTTCTTACTCCTCATGTGTGTCTTAAGTCCTGCGCTAGACAGGATGGGCAGAGGTGATCCCATAGGTACTCAGGACCCAAGATGTTCAGGGTTTCAAAGATCAAAATCAGTACTTTGTACTGGGACCAGAAATAAATTGAACGCCAGTGTAGATGGCATAATACTGCTTAATATGATTACTGGGGAACATTCTAGTCAAGATCCCAGCTGACACCATCTTAAAGGACAATGCCATGCACAGCACGTTACAGCAGCCAAGTTCTGATGTTACTAAGATGCGTATAACTGTGACATGGTTGCCTTTCTCCAGGTATGGTAGCTTAGCTGGTGAAAGTTGTTCTGATACTAGTTTTTCAAAAAGTACCCCAAGCTGTGCGCCTGATGTGGTCTCTGCTTCCTAGATCAGGTTGTTTTCCCCACCCAGAGCACTTTGGTCTGGTTTGGATAAAGTTTCGTTCTAGCCTTTCACCAAATCCAGATATTGCTTTAACATGTCCACAGCCTCTCTGGAATTGGGCAGAAAGGAGAGAGTTGTGTATCATCAGCATATCCTGGTGTCTGGATGATCTCTCACGGTGGCATCACATAGTTGTTAAAAGAGAATTGAGGACAAGATTGACCCCATAGGTAAAGGTTCCCTTGCTCGAAAGCCGGTCAAATCTGACTCTAGGGTTGCGGTGCTCATCTCCGTTTCAAAGCCGAAGAGCCAGCGCTGTCCAAAGACGTTTCCGTGGTCATGTGGCCGGCATGACTAACACCAAGGCCGTGCATCAGTTATGCTGCTACCTTCCCACCGAAGTGGTATCTATTTATTGACTTGCAATTTCTTGCTTTCGAACTGCTAGGTTGGCAGGAGCTGGAACTAGAGACGGGAGTTCACTCCGTCATGCGGCACCCGGGTCTCGAACTGCTGAACTACCGACCTTCCACAGCCTGCAGTTCAGTGTCTTAATCACTTGAGCCACCGCAGCTCCTATTAACCCCATAGTACCCTGTAAATTAAGGGCCATGGAGCTGAGGAAGTCACAAAGCACCACATTGTGGCCAACAAAGAACAGATCTGTCCAGGCCTCCTAGGTGGCCCAGAAGGATACCATGATTAATGACATCAAAGACCACCCAGATGTGTAAAATGATCAGGAGGGACATGAACACATGAAGCTGCCTTACACTGAATCATCAAAGTATACTTGGTCCATTCAAAGTCCATATTGCCTACTCAGACTGTCAATGGCTCTCCAGATACTCAGGCAGAGGTCTTTTACATCACTGCCAGATCCTTTAACTGATGCCAGGGATTGAACCTGGGACTTTCTGCATGCCAAGCAGATGTTCTGCCACTGAGCCATGGCCCCTCCCAACACACTCACCCTATTGTTTGACTGACATAGGTAATCTAACAGGGCATCCAAGTCGTTTTCCGTGCCATGGCCAGGCCTGAACTGTGATCAGAAACCATCTAGATACAGTTTCTTCCAGGAATATCCAGAATTGTTCACTTTTTCCAAAGCTTTCTCCAACTCTCCAAGCCTGGAATCACCTCTGGGTGGTACCGTACACCTTATAATGGACTGCGGCCAGTTTATCAGACCCTCCTTGCAGATGTCTGAAACGATGAGGGATCCAGTGGGGATATTTTAGGCCTCACAGCTCCAAATATCCCGTCCATGTCCTCTGGTTGAATTAACTGAGACAGTTCCAAATGAATCTGACCAGCAGATACTTCAGGAACATCAGTATAATTATTAATGTGGGTTCTACATCACATGGGATGCAATGAATTCTGTTTGCAAAGTGCCTAGCAAAATGGTCACAGTGAGCCATAGAGCATTCTGCTATTTTCTCCTAGTAGCCAGAATATACATTAGACCCTTGCCATATGCAGAAGATGCTGGGGTTACTGTGAATACTGGGAGGCGGGAGGCTGCCTCCCAGTAGTTAAAAAAATGCACCAAAAAAGCAAAACGGATTCCCCGCAAAATTAAATGATGTTACGATTTTGATAATGGCACAGTAGAAATAGAAATGGACTGAAGTCTGTGTTATGTGATCAAATCATGGGACATGAATGAGTGAAACCAGGAGTCATGCATTCGTGAACTGCGAGGGTTTCCACTAACAGGCCTCTGACTATCTGAAACAGCATAGTTAGGTGGCTCTTCATAAATAAAATGGTGGCATAGAATTAATGCTTCTTCGCTACCATCTCCACCACAGATCAGGTTTTCCTGTTGGGCTCACCCTGACTTTTCCTCAGCTATTGCTCCAATAATTTCTTCATGTGCTTTACGTCTCCCAGGTAAGCTGTAAACTATGGTGCCTAGCAGGAGACCACGGGGGAAGAGTACTCAGGAGCAATCAGGAGCAAAACCAACGCAGATTGTGGAGTGCCACAAATCTCTCATCCATGATCTTTAATATATACACACACACTGACACACACACACGCACACATATGCATATGGTTGGATGACTGCAATGTGCTCCATGTGGGACAGCCCTTGAAGACAGCTGGAAAACTATAACATCCAGAATGCAGAAGCCACCCTGACCGGGTTAGGTTTTTAAGAAGACAAACCAGAGATGCCATTTTAAAAGCAACTTCAGCAATTCCACTGAAAATGGGAAATGTAACCATCAAAACCTTAAAGGACATTCCATTTGAAATTAGACAAAAGAGGAAAAATTATAAGGACTTAATTTCTTTTCTTCAAACTAATGGGATATCGTACAGGTGGGCGGTTCCGGAGGGTGTCATCTTTAAGATCTCGGGAGCTAAGCAGGAGCCGTCCCTGACAAGTACTTTTTAGGGAGACCTCCAAGAAATACCACGTCTGGAATGCGGAGGCAGGCAGTAGTAAGCCTCCTCTCTGAAACGTTCAAGCCCCACTAGGGGGTCGCCAGAAGTCATCCATAACTCCCAGGCATACATACACGCACACACAAAAATACTCAAAAAACAAGCAAACAGAATGCAGAAGCCCAACTGTTGAGAGGGGCTAGCTACTGGGAACATCTGTTGCCCATTCTGAAACAGCTGTGTTGGCTGCCAGTCTGATTCAGAGTTCATTTTATAGTCCCCATCTTGTCATTCACTAAGAAGGACCTTCGTTCCAGTAGTATGCTAAGCCTTCCAAGTGTGCACTGTGAAATTGGGCTGTCTTCATTCACCGGTACAGAAAATGCTGCACCTATCCTCAGGCACTCTTACTACTAATTCACATGTACCAGACCAAGCCTGTCAATGAGATGATCTGATATGATCTGATATTGTAAGCCTTTACTCATATTACCTATTGTGAGCCTTTACTCATATTAACCTGTCAATATGCATGGAAAAGGAGCTGCGGTGGCTCAAGTGGTTAAGACGCTGAACTGCAGGCTATGGAAGGTCAGTAGTTCAGCAGTTCGAGACCCGAGTGTGCCGCTTAACGGAGTGAGCTCCTGTCTCTAGTTCCAGCTCCTGCCAACCTAGCAGTTCGAAAGCAAGAAATTGCAAGTAGATAAATAGGTACCACTTCGGTGGGAAGGTAACAGCGTTCCGTGCTGGCCACATGACCACGGAAACGTCTTCGGACAGCGCTGGCTCTTCGGCTTTGAAATGGAGATGAGCACCGCAACCCTAGAGTTGGATTTGACTGGCTTTCGAGCAAGGGAACTTTTACCTTTTTTATGCATGGAAAAGGTGGAATCGCAGGTGGCATTCTTTTTGTTGTCATCTCAATATTGCTAGTACTAATTCCAGCTTGGATGGTGCCAAAGGTGAAAACGAACACCTTAATATCCCCACTTTATTTCCTGGATTGTTGTGAATAGAGTCCGGATGTAATAAAATGTACCAATATTTATTTCCATATGTGGAAGCTGAGGAACTTTTTCTTTAAAAAAGATTGGTATTGACAGAGTTGCCTATGTCACTTACGGGATAGCTTTTGTGACTTGCATGATACACTTAACAAACAGTTACACTTCCTTGATGGTATGTTATCACCTACACTGGTTAATTAAACAGGATGTATGCTGGATGCTTAGCATCAGTAAATGATTGCAATCAGCATTGCAGGCTTGCTTTCAGAATGGATTAACTCTTCAGAAATGTATACGTGTCTGTCTCGTGCTGTATCTTGCAGATGTATATCTAAATTTAAGTGTATGTGCAATATGTGTCTTACTGGAATATCTGTCAGCTCAGATTTCTCTGTTGCGCTTAACACTGTGGCAGTGGTTGTTAATACATAATAAAGGACTCGATTGTAAATACATTTTGTTTATAAAACTTGGGGACTGGATTGTAAATACATTTTGTTTATAAAACTTGGGGAAGAAGCTGTGATGCCCTTTTCTGCTCACTCAGAGACCCTATCACCTCCCAGAGCTGTTGTGGACTTTACTGGATTTCAGTAAAGCTTTTGACTGGGTTCCCCATGATGTTCTGATGGGTAAACTAGAGGACTGTGGATTGGACTCTAGGATAGTTAGGTGGATAGGGAAGTGGCTGGAGAACCACACTCAGAGAGTAGTTGTCAATGGCATTTCATCTGAATGGAGGGAGGTGTCCAGTGGGGTGCCACAGGGCTCGGTTCTGGGCCCGGTACCTTTCAATATTTTTTGTAAATGATCTGGATGAGGGTGTGGAGGGGCTACTCATTAAATCTGCAGATGACACTAAACTGGGAGCATCAGCGGATACACCAGAAAATAGAGATAAAATTAAATGAGCTCTGAACACACTGGAAAAGTGGGTGGATGTGGACAAGATGCAATTTAACAAGGATAAGTGCTGAGTTCTACATCTGGGTAACAAAAATGAGGAGCATGCATACTGGATGGGGGATACACTTCTGAGTAGCGGTGTGTGTGAATAAGATCTTGGGGGTGAGGGTGGACTGCAAGTTAAATATGAGCAGCCAGTGTGACGCAGCAACAAAAAAGGCTAATGCAATCTTGGAGTGTATCAACAGAGACATAATATCAAAATCGTAAGATGTCATAGTCCTGCTGTACGCTGCATTGGTCAGGCCGCACCTGGAGTATTATGTGCAGTTCTGGAGGCCTCACTTCAAAAAGGATGTGGACAGAATGGAGTGTGTGCAGAGGAGAGTGACGAAGATGATCAGGGGCCTGGAGACCAAGCCCTATGAGGAAAAGCTGAGGGACTTGGGAATGTTTAGTCTGGAGAAGAGGAGGCTGAGGGGAGGACCTGATTATTCTCTTTAAGTATTTGAAGGGCTGTCACTTAGAGGAGATCAGGGAGCTGTTCCTGTTGGCAGCAGAGGATAGAACTCAATAATGTGTCTAAATTAAGGTAGGAAGGTACCGGGTGGATATTTGGAAAAACCTTTTTAAAGTAAGAGTTGTGCAACAGTGGAAACAGCTGCCTAGGGAGGTGGGGAGCCCCCCCCCCACTGGCAGTCTTTCAGCAGTGTCTGGACAAATACTTGTGAAGGATACTGTAGGCCAGTGCCCAATACTTGTGAAGGATACAGAGACCGAGTGCCCAAACTGCGACCCAAAACCCACTTATTTATCGCAAAGTGCCAACACGGCCATTTAACCTGACTACTGAGATTTTACTTTAGAAAAAACAACTCATACATTAACTTAAGATGATCCAAACAAAGTAAGGAAAGCAATCCCAAATGCTTTCATTTCCTTAAAATGATTTGGCAGAGAAATCGACACTTTAATGACGGTCTGGGCCTGGCTGGGGCGATGGCATGCGTGCCCACAGCGAGGGCTCTGAGTGCCACCTCTGGCACCCGTGCCATAGGTTCGCCACCACTGCTCTAGGCTGATCCTGCATTGAGCAGAGAGTTGCATGAGATGGCCTGTACGGCCTCTTCCATCTCTGTGATT
Source organism: Gekko japonicus (assembly GCF_001447785.1). Taxonomy (NCBI): domain Eukaryota; kingdom Metazoa; phylum Chordata; class Lepidosauria; order Squamata; family Gekkonidae; genus Gekko; species Gekko japonicus. Next base: position 2,141 of record NW_015162540.1, on the reverse strand, counting down.
CTATG